>NW_004524620.1:9277605-9284208 GCF_000260255.1 Octodon degus | reverse complement strand
AAAATAGGCATAAAGAATTATATACTTCTCATGTTTGCACGTAAGTCCAAAAAATCTCACCATATACAACCTTGAAGCAGGACAGTCCCACAATATCCCTTTTCCTGTCTTTTGCTTTCATTCACCACCTCCTTCTTCTTGAACATAAAACTACTTTTTAAACATGTGACCCTTACAAGAAATAGTAACTTCCTTTGCTTGTTAAATCAAATAAACACTTTGGGCAGCAGGTGTAGCTCAGAGGTAAAGCACTTGCTAGCGGGTGTGAGGCCCTGAGTTTGATCCTCAGCATTGCAAAAATAAAACACTTTCCAGCTTTTTGAAAAAAGACAGCAAAGCCTAAAGTTCTGCTTAGTAAGATTGAACACACTGGGCATGGTAGCTCAGGCTTATAATCTCAGCACTTGGGAGGCTGAGGCAAGAGGAGTGCTGGAAGTTCAAGGCCAGCCTAAAGTACGTGATGAGACCATGTCTCAACACAGACAAACAAGCCAGCAGACAAAGACTGGACTGGCTCCTGGGAACTGATTACTAGGTTCAGCCACCACAGCTGGCTTGCTTGGGTTGCCGCATGTGCAGTACAGGGTTGTCCCTATGCCAGGCACGACCTGGCAGTTGTACTCTTACAGAATTTGCCTCAGTTCACTCCCACACTGGAAGAAGTTCTCGGGGGGGGGGGGGTCATCACTCCATTCCATACCTGACATAACCCGAGACAGCATCCTTCCAAGAGGACACCTGCTGAGGGCAGGCCCTGGCTGGCCCTAGAGATGGAACACACAGGCCCAGGAGAAGATCCCTTAAAGACCCGGCAGGCTAAGAAGGTAATTTGTTGATGAAAGTGAATCTCTTGATAAGAGTGGAACATCTCCATTTCAGAATTTTGTTGTGCTAAATACCTATACCGTACGGCACCCACAGCCCTTGGGAGAGGTCCTATAAATTATGTCATAGTGCATGAAGGAATCCCTAGACCCAGGGAAAGTAAGAAGGGCAACTTTCCTTCACCGGCTGCAGACATAACGACCAATGAGCTAAGGACTCGGCCAGCAATTATGGAGAACACAGAGGATTTGGTTTCTCCAACCAGCGTGACGCACAGAAATTCCCAGTGGCAGCCTCAGGTCTCAGAGCCAGCTTGGCTGCAATGTTCAAGGTAAACACGCTGATGCCAGTGGCAAGGGTGCGGCATGGTGTAAAAGCAAAGCAAATAATGTTTGGAAAGTATTAGCCGGGTGTGGTGACACATGCCTGGAACCCCAGCACTCAGGAGGCTGGGGCAAGGGGACTGCTGTGAGTCCAAGGCCAACCTGAGCTACATAGTGAGCCCCTGTCTCAAAAAGACAAAAGTAAATAAATGTGTTAAAAGAAGTATTATTTCCTCCCTTCCTACATGAGATTTGGTACAGGCAGACCCTCTGGATCCTGAGCGAGTCAGCTGCCTGCTCTAGGTTGGATCATCTCTCCGCTCTCCCTGCTCTAGTCACTTCTTCATCAAAGACAGCCACTGCCTGGAGCTTCAGCGAGGTTTTCAGAGAAGGAATCAGGCTCCGGCCACAGCACCTGGCGCCGATTATACTCTGCTCAGTGGTAAGCGCGACATGGTAACTATTAACTGCAGAAGGACATTAAAGGTCCTATGTTAAATAGGAAATATTATGGGCAATATTGTGCAAGATAGTAAATATCCTATTTGTGAACATTTTCTGTGGGCCTCAATGGAAGGAAGCGGATAGCGATACAGGATTAATGTACAGAGAGTCAAGAGGGAGTGAGCGCAACACCGACGCGCCGTCCACATCGCTCATGGGGAGGCTGAGGCGGGATGCTCGCGCGCAGCGCAGGCGTCGCTGTCTGACACCCGCCGTCCTCCCGGAGGTCCAGCCCGGAGCTGCGTGCCCGCACTCTTTGCCGGCTGCCAGGCAGCTCTGGCCAGGGGCGGCGCTGGTAGCGCGCTCTGAGCGACAGGGAGGTCTGTCTGGGTGCCGCCCGGCTGCGGTCCCTCCGCGCGGCGCGAGGGCGGGTGTTAGCGCCCCCTCCCGAGGCCGGGGCTGGGGCAGCTCCTCCTCCACACTCTCGGCCCTCGCTGTGCTCCCATGTTGTGATAGCTTTTTTCTCTTGCCCTTTCCTGTCTGGGGCAGTCTTTCTGGGCTACACATGTGCAGGTGCTGCTGTCCTGTGCCCCGTGGACCTTGCGCTCGCTCCAGCGAGCAGGTCTGGAGCAAGTACTCCTTCTGCGCTAGGACGGGCCACCAGCGTCTCCGGAGGACTCACCAAAGCACCCGCTAGAGACAGACACGGTTCCACGGAAGCACCGCAGCGCTTCGCTGACTCGCCTGCCCTCCACTCACTCTCCTGGGGACATTAGAAACAAGCTAGCAGGACGAAGGAACAGCAAAATTCTAAAGCGCGGGAGAGGCTGACGGCTTCTGAGAAAGCGACAGTAGGGACCCCAGCTCCGTGTGCAGTTCCAAGCTGTAACTGCCACACGAGGCCTCTACCTTCACAATTTAAAGAGAGGACCTCGGGGTACCTGGGGAGAAGGAGAAAAGCCACCCAGCTTTGGCACTGTCTGTGCCACGGGAAGACAAGTGCAAGCCCCAGTGAGTACGTTTAGGCTGAGCCCCAGTGAATGCATTTAATCTGTGCGAGGCTCTGGACTCAATCTCCAGCATCTAACCATGAAGAGACACGAATAAATCTCCATTCCTGGGTAATGCTTCCATAAGAGAATGGGCCTATTCCTGATATTTATTATAACTGGATGACATTGGCCATAAAGGTCATCCAACTGATCCTCCTTATGCTAATTCTAGAGTCAGTGGCATGAATAACAGTTACAACTCTAGAAAGACGTTTTCTGTACAGCACAGGGCGTTGTGGTGGGTCGCGACAGGGTCCGTATTTCTAGTTAGCCATACAGAGAGGATGTATTGCTGTGCTGTTGATGACGTCATCAGTCAGAGGTGGCCTTGGCGAAGGGCCATGGAGTGTTGGGAAAGGACTGCTCGGCCTTCTACTCCGACTTCCCATGGTCACTGTCTATTGTGGTCCCCAATTTCTGGGAGGTAATAAGGCTTTCTCTCTTTTTAATTTTTTTTTTGAAAAAGTGTATACTTTATTGTTTTTAGGCCCAAATATGCAATTTAAGAACTCAGTTTTTGGTTCATACTGTAATCCCAGAACTCAAAAGGCTGAAGCAGAAGGACCAGAAGTTCAACACCAGGCTGGGCAATTTAGCAATTTCAGTTTAAGTCTGCATTTCCTTAATCCCAACAGATTATTGCTTCTATTTGTTTCATAAAACACTTTTGTTTTTATGCAAAATACCATAAGGTTTCAGTATATAAGACAGATAACGCTAACACGTGAGGATAACTTCGCTTTTGGGTATATAACTCATTTTGAAAAGATCATGTGATTTACGAAATCACTTAAATTTTTTACATTTACGTAGTCTTTCACTCTTCGAAATACAATTCTTAGGCCATGCAGAGAGGTTTGGATTATGAAAACCTGACTCCCTTTGACCAAACCTATGGTATACACACCTGTCGTTATTAACAGGGAGATATATAATTACGATGACCAAAGTAGTTGTGTGGCTTCATCCTGGCTGTAAAATCTATGGGAAGTCAGAATGGAATGGGATAATTATTTGGTGACTGTAGAATTAGCATGAGGAGAATCAGCTGGATGACCGTCATGGTCAGTGCCAGCCAGTTATAATAAACAGCAGGATTAGGGCCGTGTCAGCCTAGCTCAGCCAGTGTGCCAGGGAGTTTACTCATTCTCAGGTTTAATATTCTAGTTCAACTGCAACCCAATAAACACATTCTTTAGGTGTGTTAACAATGGACATTCGGCTAGGAATAGCAGCCCTGCCTGTAATCCCAGTACTCAGAGGCTGAGGCAGGAGGATCACTGTGAGTTCAAGGCCAGCCTGGGATACACAGAAGAGCCTGCTTGAAAAAATAAAAGGACACTTGAAATTATGGTACAGAAGCAGCTGCCTCTCTTGACAGGATTCCAAAGCTAGCCTTTTTACTGGGACTGTATGTTGTGGCTTTTAAAAATCACCCTGCTTAGGGCTGGGGAGACAGCTCAGCAGCATAAGTGCCTACCTGGCAAGTGCAAGGTCCTGAGTTCAATCCCTAGTACCAAAAATAAATAAGTAGATAGATAGATAGATGTAATGGGTTAACTCACATTTTAGGCTATATGGGTGTGAATCTTGTGCTTTCTGTTGTAAATGCATACCCACCCATTGTTTTAGATTGTTTAGTAAATAGTGGCTGTTACTGTAGTTTGCTAGATAAAACTCACCAATCCCTTTAAACAAAGTTAGATTACAGACATAACTTTAAAAGGAAACAAAGACTTCTAACTCCTTGTAACCTTCAGGCTATGCAAGGCTGCCTGCAGGTACTCAGGTGCAAATTAACCAGAAACTGAAACAAAAGCCCCAGGAAATGTAGTTTAAGTCCTGGTCCCAATCACTCTAAAAGCTTTATTTTGTGTCAGACAGTAAATTTGCTTATCAAACGCAATGTGATTCCAAGGTTTAAAACCCCTTCCTGCTTCCTGGGCTGCCGCCTTTTGGTCCTCTCCTGCGTGAGGGCAGACTGGGGGGCCCTGAGCTCAGTAATAAACAGCTTTCCAAATTCCAACCTGGCTGATCTGGTTCCTATTCTGAGTGACCCATAACAATAGATAAATAAAAATCACCCCCTTAGCAGGACCATTGTGAGTTTAAGACAGCCTGGGATACAAAGTGAGCTCAAGCCCAGGCTGAATTGCATAGCAAGACCCTGTCTCAAAAAGACAAACAATAACAATAATAATTAATAATTAATAATAATAATAAATAACATAAAAAGTAAGGGGCACACGGCCCAAGGTTGTTTTACCCACATGTTTTTACTTATTTATTTTTTTATAGAGGGTAGTTCAGGTTGACCTCACTCTGGCTGGCTTCCAACTCATAGCAATCATTTGCCTTAGCCTCCCAAGTGCTGGCTACCAAAGGGTTCTGATTAACCAGCTACGGGGTTCCCACAAACCAATCCTTGGGCTCTATTAATTTGCTTGATTGGCTCACAGAACTCAGAGAAATACTTAACATTTACTGGTTCATTACAAGGATACAAATCAAAGGAGATAAAAGACACAGAGAAAGACAGAGAGAGAGACAGACAGAGACAGAGACAGAGACAGAGACAGAGACAGAGACAGAGACAGAGACAGAGACAGAGAGAGACGTTTCCTGGATTACTATATCCTGGAAATTTCTGCATGTCCAGCTAATCCGAAGCCAGTTGGCCCCCGTCTGGTTATTATGGAGATTTCATTACACAGACATGACTGAAATGCAGACAATCAGGTCCTGGTGGAGTCAGCCGGGGGTGGGGGGTGGGAGGTGAGGTGGGATGGACAGCATGCTGCGAGCAAGAGTGGAAGCCCAGAAAGGCCTGGCCATTCAGACTGTTCGTGACGGTCCCTCCTCCCAGGTGTGGGGCAGGACCCCTTCTGAAATGGCCTAGTTTGGGTCAAGGTAGGTCAGGGAGTTTCTTACAGCCAGCTCCAAGCAGAAAATAGAGCAAGGTTGGGGTTTCTATAAACTGCCCCGAGAATAGAAATTCTACTGTCTGTGGATGGCCTAGAGGGGGAAGTTAGGGGTCGGGTGCAAGAACCAGAAAGTGTGTATTATGACTGCACACACCATTCTGATGTATTGATATGCAGTTTTGAACTTGCATAAACAATATTTTTGTCAGAGACCTCTTGTTTTCTTTTTATTTATTTTTTGCAGTGCTAGGAATCAAGCCCAAGGCCTGGTGTGGCAGGTAAGTGCTCTGCCCCTGGGCTGTAGCCCAGCCCTCTATCCTCTGTTATGTGTTTGTTTGTTTTGCAGCCCTGGGGACTGGAGCCAAGGCCTTGGCACTGAGCTACGTTTTCAACCCTTTTTGACATATTGAAATGGGGCCTTGCTACATTCCTCGATTGTCAGACTGGGGTCAAACTTGTGATTCTTTTGCTTCAGCACAAAAAGTGCTGGGGCTCCAGGGATGCACCACCACACCCTGCTTCTCTATTTTTATTTATTTATTTTTATTTTTTTATGGAACCGGGGATTGAACTCAGACCTTTGTGCTTGCCAGGGAAGCGCTTATTCTCCTGAACCATCTCCCGGCTCCCTGCTGCTCTGTTTTTAAACTCAGCAAAACACTTTATAAATCCATGGCAGTCTCATGTATTGGTCAGCTTTCCCACTGTGAGGACCACGCAGTACCAGGTACCAATTTCAAGAGGACATGGTTTGAGGCATAGATTTATTTGCTTGCTTGTCTGTTGATTTATGTGGTAGTAAGGATTGAATCCAGGACCCTCACTCTGACCTACATCCATCCCTTGTCGCGCAGGACCTCGCCAGCAAGGACGACGCAACACACAGCTCTTCCTTCAGCGGTTTATTCAGGCTCCTAACAGTAAGTTTCTTATGCTCTCTCTCTTTCTTTTCCCTCGAGCCCTCGGCCTATATATGATCCCGAGCCCAATCCCAGTGCGCCACGTGGGGATCGCCCATGGGTCCAGCCTATGCGG
>NW_004524620.1:9270583-9277505 GCF_000260255.1 Octodon degus | reverse complement strand
CCCTGGAGCATCCCACACACGCCCAGACCTCTCAGGGACTCAAGCGGTGGCCTGTCTACTAGTTGTTTTCCTTGCCAAGTCAACAGCTGCTCTGTTCCATGAGTTGTTTTCAGCCAGGTGCCACTGAGCATTTTAATCTATACGCATGCTCCTTTGCTTCATTTACACTATTAGCGTGTCCCTGTGCGTTGCAAAGAAAATATTGTGCTATTATCTGTTTCTTTTTTGTAAGACCTTTTGGTTTATGTCTTTACTCTGAGCAGCTGATTTGCAGAGAACCATACACAGTGTATTAATAATTGTTATTCTCTTATTATTTTGTTATAACTTTTTATTTTGCTTTCTCATAAAATATTCTCATAAAATAAAAAACAAAGAAGTCAAGAAAATGGTGAAAGAAGTTAAAAAAAAAAGTACATACATAGTTGAAATGAAAAAGAAAGGAAACTAATAACTCAAGTTCCAGCTCAGATCAACAGAATCAGAGTCTCTGGAATCGCGCCAATGGAGGCTTTTTTATATCCATAACAGATTCCTCCTTTCCTTTATGTTGTCCCCACAGAACATACAAAATACAACCTGATAATGTATTTGAGCTCGACACATAGCCTTCCTGTCTTACAGAGTTACCTGCTATCTTGACTTACTTTATTTAATATAAGAACTACTTAAGGACCCTTGAATTATAAGTTCAACTTACACGTCTTGTTCTCTACTCTGTCTCCCTGCACACTCACCTTCTAATGGTCTGAGTAGAGTTGCTATGCAGTTACTTCCTGTTCTGAAACAATGGCCATGCAAAGCAAGAACTGTATTTGGGGCTGTTGGTCCCCCCCAAAATTTGCTTACAAACAAATTTGTCATACAGAAATCTACAGCAGGCTGGACTTGTCTTTTAATCCTCCATAGCTATTTTTAATCTCATAAAATTGTGTTAAATAAATTTGACTTGATATTGCCTTTGTATTTTGTTTCTAGAAAACAAATTGCAACCTAAATTAGTGAGGACACCAGTAAAAGCCTAAAAACGAGTGTACATTTGTAAGAAATCACTAAGCCTCAGCCAATCACAGTAGCCAGGCATACGTCAACCACAACCTGTCGACTGATCACACCAAGTCCGAATTAGTCAGAGACCTAACATACCTAGCTGCTCTGTACTTCACGTCCACTTTCTGTCTGTAAATTCTCACTATCCTGTTGTGCAGCAGAGTTCTAAACATCTGGCGCTGAGGGTCGGGCAACCTGAGAATTGTTCTTCACTCAAACTGTTTAACTTATCTAAAATTTTTCTTAATCACTTGTATAGCAGGAATGAAATTAGCAGGAGTAAATCTTTTGAAGGTAAATGAAGGTCACTGGAAGTTGCTGCCATAGTTCAGGGTTTTGCAACTCAGGGTGTATCACTAATGAAGAAAGCTCCCCATGTCACTCAAGGAGGTATGGCTGCACCACAAGTATGATGTGTCTTGGTTTTGAAATCCCCTGTTAAGGTTGTTCCAGTGCCTGGGGCTAAGCGACATGCGGGTTCTATGGGAAATTGTCACTTGGACTAAGTAATACAGGTGCCATTAACTGAAGTGAAGCAGTAGACATTTTAATTTTTTTTTCCACACAGGGTCTCACTATGCAGATCAAACTCATAGTGATCCTCCTGTTTTCAGCCTCTCCAGCACTGGGGTTACAGGTGTGCACCACCATGCTGGGTCTTGGTGGCTGCTCAGTGAGCCTGAGGGAGGGACGGGTGCAGCATGCAGGCCGAGGGATCAAACCCTGGTCCTGCGCTTGCCTAAGCAGGCACTTACTCTGCTGAGCTGTCTCGCCAGCCCTTAGACATTTTAAAAGAAGAGTTAAGATGAGTAGCACACCTGGTGCAGCTCAGTGGCACAGCACTTGTTTAGCATGCTCACAGTCCTGTAGAAAACAAAACAAACCCAGCACGAGTTTGGAGCAGACATAAGTGATTGGAAGAAAATTGGAAACTTCTTTTGAAAGGATTGTGAGAAAAATGTCAGTGGTATCACAGCGCTTGTCTGGAGGGTTAGTTTGTTCAAGTAGAGGAGCAAATGGGGAAGTACTAAAGAGCTATATTATTATGATTATGATTATTATTATTTTTTTGGTAGAACTGGGGATTGAACTCAGACCCTTGCACTTGCCAGGCAAGCACTTATTCTACTGAGCTATTTCCCTGGCCCCTTAAAGAACTATAAATAAAAGTACTTTTAAATGAAGTACAAGAGCTAAATTTAGCTATCAATAGTTTTTTTCTGAAAAACTAAACAAAACTTTAGTGGGCAATTATTTCTGTGAATTTGGCTGAAAGATATAAAAAGCTGCCAAAAATATCCTTCTCTTCTTTCAAAGGAAACTGCAAACAAAAAGTTTTTAAATTATTTTTTATTTTATTTTTTAAACATTTATTGTGTGTGTGTGTGTGTGTGTGGCCCGCTCAGCCCACCTGGGGGCGGGGCTGGCTGGCATGTGGTGCTGGGGGATTGAACCGCTGTCCCTGTGTTTTGGCAATCTTGTTCCAAGTAGGTGCTTTAGACCACTGAGCCATCTCACCAGCCCCAACAAAAAGTTTTTATTGTTGTTAGCATTAGTGGTGGTAGGATTGTTTTTTAATAGTAGGCAAAAGGCTTGGCTTTTCTTCCACAATCTGGAAGAAACATATGCAGTACCTAAGCCTGCGGCAGAACACTGATGCACATTCTGAGCCCGGGCATCTCTGGATATTCCTCTCTCTCCCTCTTTTTATTTAATTGCTGAAGTCTCTACTGAACTATTAGCAGGGACTCCAATTACCTCAGGAGTAACGTTCTGCTCTCTTTGCTTGTCTGCGTTTTTAGACTTTCCTATAATGGCAAGCATCGCTTTTGTAGCACTAAAGTCACTTTCATTTTAAAAAGTAAATGAGAAAGAGCAACTTTAAATTTGCTCAACGGTGGCATTTAAAGTTATTAAGCTAGGGAAGGACCCTGCAAAGGAATGGTAAAACGGCTCTTATTTCTAGAGTGCAGTGGTTTATTTGTCTCTATGAGTTTACTGGTTTCCATAGAAGCAACGTAGGTCAACTGAGAGCAGATGGTGACTCTCCTGTTGAGCACGCAGTCTTACTTTCTTGCACATGAAGTGCTTGCTCTATGCCTGTATGGGACTAATGTCAGGGAAAAGTGGAACCAAAATGGTACTCAAAGAAGGAAAACTACAGAGCAAAAACATGAAAAAGTGTGTTTAAAAATCTCTGTGCAGCAAGGATTACGAAAGGCTGGGAAGCTGGTACATGTTACTGGACTTCAGGCTACTGCTTGAAGGTGTCTTAACGGATCGAGGACTTGCACAGCCATCCGCTCACCAGGTTCACTTCTGAGAGCCCCGCTTGCTCCTGACAGAAGCAGTCGCTGTTGGTCCTTTGCCCTGGGCCCTCGGTGTTCTGGCTACTTGTGCTTTCAGTTATGGCCGAGTGCAGTGTAACTCATCTTTCCTGCTATGCCGAATAATACAACAAAGACTACACATGGAGGTGCATACCTGTAATCCCTTCATCTCTCAATGCTGAGGCAGGAGGATTACAGGGAGGTGAGTTAGATGGAAAGTAGTGTACACTCAGAGAAGGACTGCTCTCTCAGGGAGGTCACAGAGAGAAAAAAGACATCAGAGTTGTGGCCAAGACCAGGCCTCAAGATAAAGACGCAGTGGCCAGGCCTGTAGACCTCTCTACAGAAGACAGTGACTTGGGGTTGTATTGTAACTGGCACGATCAGGTCCAGGAAGTCCAGGTAGGCTGCCCAGGCAGATGACCAGAGAACCTGCCTCCATCCCCTCCCCAAAAGCCTTTGTTCTTTCCCTGCACCCTTACGAGGTGACTCATTTCCTTGTTGGATCAATATCAGTTTAGCAACCATACTTATAACCCTCTAGGTTGACTGTAATTTATCCCACATTGGACCCACATTGTGACTTCGTTACACAAAGTACTCCTGACACAGGGCTCCCTCGGTGGCCACCCCATCCAGGACCTCTCCTGGAACTCCAGCAGTCACTCTTCTCTCCTTATTTCCAACAAGACTTTCCTAACTTCTGCTTTGGTTTGCGACTTCATTCCTCTATGTTGCTGGACCAGGAACTTGGCGCATTGGATGTGTAACAGTCGGGAGTCCTATGTCAGGAGGCTCAGACTTACAGGACAGCCAAGGCGGTGTGGCAAAGCTCTGCATCAGAGAGTAAGAAAAGGCCTGGGATTGTAGCCCCCTGGGAGTGTGTCCCTGGGTTCGAAACCCAGTATTGCCAATAAATAAATACATTTAAGTATATAAAATAACAAGGGCTGGGCATGTAGTTTGGGGCTAGAAGACTTGCCTAACATGCCTGAGACCCTAAGACCATGGCTCAGACCCCAGTAACACACACACACACACACACACACACACACACGCACACATGATTACTCTGCAGAGCCTGGATATAGTTCAGGGGCAGAGCTCTTGTTAGCAGGCACAAGGCCTAGATTTGATCCACAGTACCACTGAATAAATAAATAAACAATATCCCCTGCAATTAAATATACATCATATTTTCAAATTCATTGAGCTGAACAGAAACAAATCATTTTCTTTTTTTTGGCAGAACCGGGGATTGAACTCAGGCCCTTACACTTGCCAGGGAAGCGCTTATTCCACTGAGCCATCTCGCCGGCCCAGAAACAAATCATTTTCATGAATATTTCTCAAGTTCGTGAAATAGATGGTCCTATCGCACCTTGTTCTCCATTAATTTATGAAATAAGAAATGACCTACTAACATCAAATGGGGTCTGGGCTGCTAAAATTTAAATGATTCCTCAAGGCTTTAAGGAAGTTCATAAAACACCAGTGTACACTCAGTTTTTAGGCATGATAATAAAAGAAGTAAATGTGGAGTTGACTTTAAAAAAAATCTATTTAATTTGCATATGTGACTTCCTGCCATTCCTGTATAGATACCCTCCAGGGAAGCTCAAGGTTTCCTTGTTTGTTTTGCTATGGTTGTTGTTGTTCATCCAACATTATTGACTAGGCGCTTACTCTTGTGTGCGCCTGTGTGTGGTGCTGAGGCCTGACCCAGGGCTACCAAAGCTGCCCCCTCGGCCTCAGGAGACCCCCACCTGTGATGCCGGCTGATCACTAGTGCCAATGACTACGCAAGCACTGTACTCCTGTGCAGGTAAACCCGAGGTCACCCGTGGGAGCGGCAGCACGCACCTCTAGTCCTTGCACTCGGGGAGGCTGCAGTTGTAGGGCCACAATTTTCAGCCCAGCTCAGGCAACTTAGTGACTTACAAGAGATCCTGTCTTAAAATAAGAAAAATGAAAAAGGACTGGCTACATAGCTCAGTGCAAAACCCCTGGGTTCAATGCCAGTACCATCAAAGAAACTAGCAAAACCAAAAACCTCTGAAAGCGGGTCAAAGGGATTTGACTCAACTTTACAGGTGTGTGCTTAGTTAATTTAGGACTCTTCCTAATAAAAGTGAATCATAATGCTTAGCTTCATTTAGTAAAAGGTGTAAAAGGTATCAGCACTTTGGAGAAGTCTCTTTTTTAGACATTTATTTATTTATTGTGTGTGTTCAGCTCAGCCCACCAGGGGGCAGGGTTGGCTGGCATGTGGTGCTGGGGGATTGAACCACGGTCCCTGTGCTTTCCCAAGCTTGTTCCAAGTAGGTGCTTTAGACCACTAAGCCATCTCACCAGTCCTGCAGAGATGTCTTTAAAACTTACCTTTACTGTTTTTCTTCTATCCTGCTTTCTTGGTGAAGCCTAATCCTAGACACTACTATAAAAAGCTGCTTATATTAATCAAGGTTCTCCACAAAAATAGAACTCTATCTATCTATCTATCTATCTATCTATCTATCATCTATCTATCTATCTATCTATCATCTATCTATCTATCTATCATCTATCTATCTATCTATCTATCTATCTATCTATCATCTATCTATCTATCTATCTATCTATCTATCTATCTATCTATCTGATTTATTACAAGGATTGGTTTACATGATTAGAGACAAAATCATACCATACAATGTCTTCTCCTTTTTTCCTCCTCTTGTTGTAGGCAGCTGAATTAGATAGAAATGTTATAGGCAGTCACACAGGGCCAGGCCCTCAAAGGAGACAGCACGGAAGACAAGATACCCTGCAACTGTGAGGGAGACGGATGCTCCCGCTGTGGGCCGGACCTAAAGACCAAAGATCGAACAAATGCTGACCTCCCTAAAGATAAGCATCAGGGATGGATCACCTTGAAGAAGCCGGGAAGAGTCACTAGTCCTACTGCTCTCGGGTTCCAGATAAACACCTGTTCTCTGTTCATGGCCGCTTGCTACGGGACTTGCTTCTCCATTTGGGCTTGGATCTAATTAATTTTACGTGAGCAATGGCACTTGTAATCTCATTGGCTGACCATAGTTTTGTCCCCACCTAAGTGAGTTCCCATTTTCTCCACTTAGACCAGCATGGTTTTGCTCTATAAAAATACCTGGAAGAGATAGCTTCCTGGGGACCACCTGCTCTGGTCCCCCTACTGTCCTTCTCTCGGAGAGAAGTTTTCTTTCCCCCAGTACTCTGCTCTTAACCGCCATTTGTTCCTAAAATTCATTCTTTGGTTTTAAGATCTTGAACTCATCTCAGGTACCTTTGGGAGTTTCATTCCTCTACATCCCTCCTTCTTTTTTTTTCTTTTTGAGACAGGGCCTCCTGCAGCTCAGGCTGGCCTTGAGCTCAGTTTGCCATCCAGGCTGGTCCCGACCTCGCCACAATCCTCCTGCCTTAGCCTCGCAAGCGCTGGGGTTCCAGGCACGCGCCACTACACCCAGCTTCACGCAGTGTCCTCTGTAAGCTGGAGAGCAAGGAAAGCTGTCGATGCGCCTCAG
>NW_004524620.1:9268174-9268748 GCF_000260255.1 Octodon degus | reverse complement strand
TGCTGGGGGATCGAACCGTGGTCCCTGTGCTTTGCCAAGCTTGTTCCATGTAGGTGCTTTAGACCACTGAGCCATCTCGCCAGCCCAAAGTTTCTTTTTTTGACGTTAGAATCTCACTAAGACATTGGGTTGCCCAGGCTGGGCACAGATCTGTGGTCCTCCTGCCTCAGCCTCCCGGGTGCTGGGAGGACAGGTGTGCATGGCTGCAGGTGGCTCATGTCCCAGACTCTTGACAGGTGGCCCGACCTTCCCTGGAGCCTAGGCCTGCCCTCGCAATTCCCAGCCTCTTTCTAGCTTTAACCTCATTCTCATCACCACAGAAAGTTCCACCGGACAGTGTTGGTGTCATGACACCAGCCTTCGACACAGAAGCCCTGGTTCTTCTGTTTTCAGCTTGGCTTTCTCTTGGCCCCCCATGTTCACCCACGGCTGCAGTCAGACCTGCAGTACCAGTTACAGACCTCCACGTGATAGCGCTTCACATGGCGATGCACACGACCCCACGGCTCCCTCAGTGGCCACCCGGTGGCTCAAGGGGGTCTGATAAATTACCTTCAGTCCTTTCTGATCCAAC
>NW_004524620.1:9265553-9266984 GCF_000260255.1 Octodon degus | reverse complement strand
CAGTGTACTAAAGAGAGAAAGGTGGTTCTAACATTGACTACTTGCCTACTGTACTGTTCCCTGCTCCCTTCCTTTATTTAACATAGGGGGAACCCAAATCTATCCTACAGTGAGGGCAGCAGCAAGTCTGGGTGGCGAGGGGAAGGACTTTCCAGAGGAAGAGGACAGTTCGCACGGAAGTACACAGCTTGGGGCTTGGTGTCACCCTGGTCAGGGAGACGTGACTGAGTAGGGAGAGTCAAATTAGGGGGTCTCAAAGGCTGAGTAGAGAAATGTACATTTGGGTCAGAATGGGAAGTGCTGAGGCCCCAGGGGCTGCTGTTGGGGCCATGGGCCCCCTACAGATTCAGAGATCCCCTTGAGGATGTTTTGTCCGTCCAAAGTGATGTGGAGGGTATAAGCCTGAGTGTGGACAGACATGGCGCTGGAAGGTGGCTAGTCTTGGCTTTCTTCTGGGGGGAAGAATGTAGAGAGGAAGTGCTAGGACCGAGCATCTCTAATACCGTGTGTACCTCTAAACGGCAGGGTGCAAATCGTCCAGCATACCACACTGACCTTCACAGGGGTACGCCCTATGCCACAGTCCAGGCAACCAAGAATCCATGCCCACGGCTCCCCAGTGAAGGCCAGCATGCCTGCTATGAGGCAAAAATGAGTAAGATGAAGGACTGAGGAGATAGCTCAGTGGAATAAGTGCTCGCCTGCTGGCAAGTGCAAGGTCCCAAGTTCAATCCCATTTTAATAAATAAAATGAGTAATCCTAGCTTATTTTAAGCTAGTGATCAGAAAGAACTTCACTGCTTCATCTGGGAACCCTTTAGAACTAGTACCATACTGGCTGGTTGTTCTTAGCTTTAAAAGTAAATCCTTTTTAGGTGGGCACAATGGTGCGCAGTTCTAATTCCAACTTGAGGCAGAAGGATCACAATATTTGAGCCTAGCCTGAGCAATCTAGTGAGACCCAAATAAAATTAAAAAGGGTTTGGAGGGGCTGGGGAGATAGCTTGGCAGTCTAAGCGCCTGCCTAGGCAAGCACAAAGACCCAGCGTTGATCCCTGGTACCGGAGCCCATTCTGGCCCTGGCCCAGGTGCACTGACAAGCCACCAAGACTAGGCATGATAGCTCATGCCTGCAATCCTAGCACTGGGGAGGCTGACACAGGAGGATTACTGTGAGTCCAAGTTGTGTAGTGAGACCCTGTACCAAATACATTAAAAAATAAAAATAATAATAATACAATTTTAGAAAGGGCTGGAAATATGTGTCAGTAGTAGGGTACTTGCCTAGCATGAGCCAGGCCCTGGATCCAATATTCAATACTGAAAAAAAAAAAAATCCTCCTACAGTTTTGCACGGCTCCAACCCTATTTATTCGCAAACGAGTTATAGTCCCTATCCACACCCCAGGGGAGAATGAGAGGAAGGTCTGC
>NW_004524620.1:9262257-9264458 GCF_000260255.1 Octodon degus | reverse complement strand
TTTTTTTGTAAGTTTGAAATAAGGCCTCACTGAGTTGCTCAGGTTGGGGCTCAAAAATTGTAGTCCTTCTGCCTCAGCCTCCTAGTGATGGGATTATAGTTGTGCACCAACATGTCCAGCTTTTGCTGGTACTTTTTGAATGTGTTGGCTAGTAGAGCACTTAATTAAGAATATTCTTAGCTGGGAAGTTATGGGATTGAATGTTTTGAGACTGGGTCTTGCTATATAGACCAGGCTAGCCTCAAATGTGGGCTCAAGGAGTCCCCCTACTTATGTAGCAGGATGCATGCACCACCACATCCAGCTTTCTGGGCCAACTCTTGCCATCTTTAATATCAGTAGTATCCGATTTTGTACAGGATGTAGTCTTGGATATATGTTTATAAGCTGAGTATCTGAAAGTTGAGTAACTGACTCATAAAGAACATTGTATTTCTAGGCAGGTAAAACTATTGATGAGTTATGGTTTCGGCAGAGGCTTCCTTCTTTGGAGATAAGTAACTGCGGACGAGACAGCCAGGCTCCAGGACACCTTGCCCTGGATCAGGGGAGGGATATAGGAAGGTGAAAAAAAAATACAGGCTCTGCCAAGTGATGTTAGATGGGCATGGTGCATGGAGGTGGGGCTCTGTGAGTTCCAGGGCTCCAGAGCTCCAGGGACAGGGGTGTGACCATGACAAGCCCCAGATGAGGGAGATCTTTTCACCACAGGTGAAAGCAAGCAGCTTTCCCTGACACCTTGCCGGCTGCTGACATTCCACTGTGATGTTAGATTGTTGGTGAGGCTATCACACAATAGTTTTACATTAACACTGGCCGAGCAGATAAAGTCAACACGGTGTGTCATCAATATTAGGCCCGTAGACGCTCCAATGGTGCCTCGGGTAGCGCACGGTACCTGTAGAGCAATGTGAGGTGCATGTGTGTTAATGTGGGCAGGTTCCTCCTATGGAGGAGTTGGACATCAGCCTTAGCACAGGTAAGTGACTAGGCAAGCAGGAATCTATGCTTTGAATTATCCTTCTATAGATGCCTGAACTGAATTGCACAGGAAAGTTCGCAGAACGGTGCAAGCCAAAGACGAACATGACCTAGCACTTGGAGTCCTTCAGGGAAAGGAGATATAACCATGAAGCCCATAAGGACGTGCTGAAGGGATCCTGTGGCGGGTCACTGGGAAAGGCAGCACCAGTCAGCACCCCCTGCCAGTCATGTAACTTGGTACTTGTTCCATGTGAGAGAGAAATCACACACAGATTAGTTCTAAAGCAAAAGTAAGATGAAAATTTATTGGTTTTGTTTTGTTTTGTATTTTAGTACAGGGTCTACAGGGTCTCACTACACAGATTGGACTCATAGTGATCCTCCTGTTTTCAGCCTCCCAAGCGCTGGGATTACAAGCATGTGCTACCATGCCCAGTCTCATTCTCAGTCTCAGCACACCCTGGGGGCAGAAGACAAAAATTTATTATAGGAAAGAAACACAGCTGGTTACTCCGTGGACACAGGTCCTCTTTGAGCTTAGGTGCTTACTCTGTGCTGTCACTTCTGAATGAGAAAGATTCATTGGTGACGCAAAGGACTGGAGATCAGTTAAAACTTCAGTTGCGAGAAGCCTAATCCTAGGCTGAGGGAGAGTGGAGACACTGCAAAGGGGCAGAAACAGAGCAGAGGTTGCTGAAAGGTGGGAGGAGGGAGAGGGTGGAGTCAGGGTACGTCCTCGGCAGATAGATCTGGAGCCCTGCGAGGGGCCCCGAGACCGACTGGGAGCGGGTGGCAAACGGTAGGTGGGAAGAGGTTTGGAATCGGGTTGGAGGGAGGTCTGACAGGGCCATCATTCTGAGAATTCTGCACTTACAGATGACAGTTTACAAGAGTTCTGGACAAGGCTTGGTGGTGCAGCTCGGTGTAGGACGTCTTCTAGCGTGTGCCTGTTACCTTTTGTGTCAGGATGGCTACTCTAACAGGTAATAGGTGGTAGCTTGCTGCGGTTAGTTTTATGTTTATGTAGATTCCAAAAATTCAACTAGGAAAAAAATAAAGATTTCATCTTCTAATTAATCCATAACCTTTTTTTGGTGTGTGCTAGGAATTCAAACCAGGTCCCATGTATTCTACCATTGAGCTACCAACCCCCACACTTAGAGCCTTTAAATTATTTTCTAGCCAGGCAGGATGACGTGTACTATAATCCTAGCACT
>NW_004524620.1:9251543-9261827 GCF_000260255.1 Octodon degus | reverse complement strand
AGTTTTATTTTAGATGAATAAAAATCACAGAGAGTGGATTGTGGAACATTTTCAAAAAAGGATTAATCTTCTCTTCTTTTTTATCTTGAGAAAAACAAGATAACTGTAGAGGCCCAAATCGACAAACTCCCCACAAGTTCTGAGTGGAGAACCGTCTTCTAGTTCTTCCTGGATTTAATATAGGACGCTACCAGCATGGGCTAACGTAGTAGGGAGAGAACACAGTGGCCGAGGGCACTGGTGGTGTTTCGCTTCCAGTCTCATCAGTTACTAGCTGAAAGTTGGAGTGAATTGTTCATTGTTGTTATTGTTGTTTGTTATCATTCATCTGCAAACTATACACACACACACATACACACACACACCACCACCACCACCACCACCACCACACCAAAGTAACAGGGCTTACATAAGAGAGATTTATTTCTCTTTGACACAAAAGAAATCTGGGGGGGCTGGGGAGATAGCTCAGTGGAACAGGCGCTTGCCTGGCAAGTGCAAGGGCCTGAGTTCAATCCCCAGTTCCAAAAAACCCAAAACAAAACAAAACAAACAAACAAAAAAACCAAAAGAAATCTGGACATATGTAGAAGGGGACTGATACGGTAGCTAATGTCTGCTGGTCACAGGGACCTACGCTGCTTATCATTTGCAAGTACGTCTTCAGGTGTAGCTTCATAGTACAAGGAAAGTACTTGAGTTCTGCACAGCAACACATCAAAGGAGAAAAAGAGTGAAAGAGGGTGGAAGATGTGTAGATGCTGACTATCTTTTTTTTTTAAAATATTTATTTATTTTAACATTTATTTATTGTGTGTGTGTGTGTGTGTGTGTGTGTGGCCAGCTCAGCCCGCCAGGGGGCGGGGCGGGCTGGCATGTGGTGCTGGGGTTCGAACCGCGGTCCCTGTGCTTTGTCAAGCTTGTTCCAAGTAGGTGTCCCAGACCACTGAGCCATCTCTCCAGCCCCAGATGCTAGCTATCTTGCAAGGGACTTTCCAAGAACGACTACACCATGACTATGCTTATAAATCACTTGCTCTATATTAGTTTGGTCGTTGTCATGGCTTGGACAAATAAGTCTGAAGGTTGTAAACATCTTGGGTGGTTTGTGCCCTGCTAAAAATTCAATTTTCTGATGTTCAGGCAGAGAAGGAGAATGGATATAAAAGTAGCAACTATTTTCTCTGTCAAGTTTTTCTAAGTCCAGGTTAATTATTTATAAAGTGAGAAAAGTATCTATGATACAGGGTAAATCAGGTAGCGGAAGCCAGCTATAGGCATGCTGCCCGCGCTCACCAAATGCTGCAGCTGAGGGCGGCTGTGGGGGGTGTTCTCAGACATGCGGAGTTAGGTGATTTCTTCACCGTACAAACATCATAGAGTGTCCTTGCACAAGCCCAGATCACAGAGGTCAGTCATTTGACATGGCTTTTTTTTTTTTTTTTTAAATTTTTTTTTATTTGTGTGTGTGTGTGTGTGTGTGTGTGTGTGTGTGTGTGTGTGTGTGTGGCCAGCTCAGCCCGCCAGGGGGCGGGGCGGGCTGGCATGTGGTGCTGGGGGATTGAACCGCGGTCCCTGTGCTTTGCTAGGCTTGTTCTAAGTAGGTGCTTTAGACCACTGAGCCATCTCACCAGCCCTTGACATGGCTTTTTGATGCAATCAAGGGATGAGGTAAACATGGGGTATTTGAGGCTGCTGCCTATAACAGCATAGGATTTGCAGCAAAAAAACTTTCTTGAACAAATAGAGTACACTCTAAAATAAGGGTAAAAGTATAGCCTAATGATAAAGTAGCAGTAGCCATTTATTATCAAGTATTATGTACTTTGCATAACTCTTTGTGGTATATTTTTACATCACTGGCAGTACGGTAGGTTTGTCCTGCTAGCATAAACACTGAAGCATGAGTATTATATTGGCCTACGACGTTATGATGGCACTAGGCAACAAGAAGTTTCCAGCCACATCAAAATCTTTTTTTAATTAATGAATTATTTGCTACAGGGTCTTGCCATGCAGTTCAGGCTCATAGTGATCCCTCTGATTCCGCCACCCCAGCTCTGGGATTACAGGCATGTGCCCCACGCCTGGTTTCAGGGCCAGCACACATGCTGCACGAGGGATTGAACTTGGGTCCTTGCACTTTCCAGACGGGCGCTTAGATGGCCATGCTATCTTCCCAGCCCTGTGCCCCATCAAAGTCTTAAGGAACCACTATTGTATATGTGGTTTGTCATTGATCAAAATGACATACCATAATGTATGACTGTGTTTATGGATTATAAACGTATGATCAACACTGCATCCCCCAATACCTATTCCAACTTCTTCCTTGTAGTTATGCAATACTTTGAATGGTGCTGTGTGTACAGCTGCCCAGGAAAAACTGAATTTCTTATTTTCCCTTGCAGCTAAATTATGGCTAATGAAATGTGAGAACCAATGTGCATAATTTCTAGGCCATGTGCTTAAAAGAATGCTGTTTGCCCTCCAGGTCCTCTGTCCCAATTTTTTAGTCTGAAATCTGGATATTTTACTGACAATCTAGCTTTGACTATGTGGACTAGGACAACCCACCTAGAACATCAGTGGTGAAATGAACAGCCCACGGTGGCACGTGTGCCACAGGTTCGCCACTCCTGGCCTAGAGATTGGGGAAGCAACAAAACGGGAGAACCTGGGTTTGCAGTGAGCTTGAGAAGGTGCTGGACTAGCTTCCAGCTTTGGCCTTTAGTCAGAAAAGGGCAGAACTCGCGGCACCTCATTCCTGGTGCCGCAGCTCGCTGCTAGGTGCTGTGCTCAGCGTACACAGGAACCCGAGCTAAGCCGCAGGACCAAGAAAGAGCAAGAAACATAAAGGAAAAGAAAATGGAGAGTATTCTATAATATTTAGAATTTTATGATTTTGAAATTACTTATTTTTTTTTTGGTGGTACTGGGGATTGAATTCATTACTCTGCGCTTGCCAGGCAGGTGCTTATTGTACTGCGCTATCTCCCCTGCCTGAAATTACAAATTTTTTTGGGCATCAAATTGATTATCTGAGGGCTGGGCAGATAGCTCAGTGGACTAAAGCGCCTGCTTAGGCAGAGTGCAGGGGCCAGGGTTCAATCCCCGGAGTGTTGTGCCAGCCCTGCCCACGGGGCCTGCACAGAGACAGCGATTGAGACTGGGTGTGGTGGTGCACGCCTGTAATCTCAGCGCTTGGGAGGCTGAAAACAGGATGACCATACAAGTCAAATCTGTGTAGTAAGACCCTCTAGATCCTGTACTAGATGCATAAAAAAGAAAAAATCGATTAACTAAAATATTATCTAGTATGGCAAACACACACACACACACACACACACACACACACACCCCTAAATGATAGATGTCCATTCTAGTGGCTCATACTTTCATCAAGTAATCTTCAAACATAATTTTACTACAGATTTAAGAAACAATTCTTTGTGTGACTTTAAGCATGACATTCAGAAAAGAGAGTGATAGCAAGAAAGAACATTAAGTATATTCATGGACACTTAGTTCGCTGTTGGGCATTTGTTAATGAAAAAGATGCCACTTTGTGTCTTCTAAAACACAGAGTGCATGGTTGTCACAGTTACTTTCTTATTACTAAGACAAAATACCGGGCACCAAGTTAAAGGAGGAAAGGTTTATTATTTTAATTCACAGTTGGCAGCAGTTTCAGTCCATAGTTAGATGGTTTAAAGACCAGGAAATGTGGCAGAGCGACAGGCCAGAGAAGAAACAGTTCATGGCAGGCGAGGCAGAAAGCAGCAGCAGCAGCAGCAGCAGCAGCAAGTCTCCCTTTCCCTTTCTATTCCACCCAGGCCACAAGCCTATTGGTTGGTGCCACCCACTCCCAGAGCAGGTCTTCCTATTATACTGACCCAGACTTGCACTAAACCAATCAGTGGACTAATCCAATTATCACATCTGTAATCCAGTATCACATATCTATGATCTGGCCACCTGCCAAAAGCCCCATGCATTGATATAGGAGAACTACAACTCCCAACTTGCTAGATGTCAGATATGCCAAGTTCATGTCCCTCAAAATCGAAGAATGAATTCTAAAGGACAAAGGAGGTTAGAAATAGGAAAGGTTTATTGAGAAAAAGCCCCTGAGAGACAGGAGGCGTCTGGGAAATAGGGTGCCACCAAGGGCCTCTGTGAGGAGTAATTCATACTACAGCAAAGTCACAGTCTGGATATGATGTGGGTTGAACTATATCAACTGACAAAATTACAAATATAGCTGTTCAGCTAGTACTGATCCAGCAGGAAAATGGGTCACATAGCAAGGGCATATGGAAAGAATAAAGGCTGGTAAGCCAGGGATATAGCTCACTGGCAGAAATACCCGCTTGGCAAGCATGAGGTCCCAAGCTCAATTCCCAGTTTCGGGGAAAAAAAAATAAAGTTTTGGAAAGGAATGAATCTGGATTCTCTGGCCATCCACCTGACAAGCGATGTCTATTTGGTCCTCCTGGACCAGGTAGTGGCCATTACAGCATAGTCCCAAGTTACTGCGCATCCCTCAGGGAGGCATGTAGGCCTGGCCACTGGGTCTTTATCCTGAGGCCTGGTCTCCAGTTGCACCTGCAGCCACTGTGACCCCCTGGAGAGCCCAGGCCCTCTCTGACTGTATATTAATTTCTCTCTAATGTAGCTGCCTATCGTACATGAGTGTGGAGTTTGTGGGGACATGTAGGTATAAGCCTTGACATCGCCTGACATAAAAATTACAAAGGTGAGGCCTTTGTAGAATAAGCACTTCCCTGGCAAGTGCAAGGACCTGAGTTCAATCCCAGGTTCCGCAAATAAAAAAAAAAAAATTACAGGTGAATTTGCTTTTGCCATTTTGCAGTGCTGGGGATCAACCCTGGGCCAGGCTGTTGTACCATTCAGCCACGTTTATAGCCTTGACATAAGTAATTTAAAAAAAAGCTTTACAATATAATTTTATGATAAAAATCATATTTTTTCTAGCTTTTTAATTTGGAACGTGTTATTAATTGTGACCTAACATTGACAAAGCAATAGAGGAATTCATGAAAAGGAAAGCTACTATAAATTCTACCACCCCTACACAGCTGTTCATGTCACTATTTTGGTGAAAATTCTTTCATTTTTGTATAAATATACACACATACATGTTCAGACAAATGGACTGATATGACTGCAATTTTATTATTTTTTCATACCAATTATAATTTTTTTTCTTTTCTGTATTTTAGCGATGGGTCTACAGGGTGTTCAGGGTCTCACTACTAGATCGGACTCATAGTGATCCTCCTGTTTACAGCCTCCCAAGAGCTGGGATTACAGGTGTGCACCACCACGCCCAGTCTCAGTTGCTGTCTCAGTGCGCCCTGGGGGCTGGGCCAGTACGGCAGGCCTGGGGACCAAACCCCCAGCCCCTGCAACTGCTTGTAGACGCTTTAATCAAATTATAATTTTAGGATTTTCAGAAAAAATTAAAAAATGTCTAATATAAACATGTAAGTATCTATTAAAAATGTACTCAATTGATTAATCAAGGAATTGGCAGGACAGTGAAGCTATTTCAAAGGAAAATATGAAAGACCTAAGGATCCACAACCAGTCTCTCTGTCTCTCTCTGTCTCTCTCTGTCACACACACACACACACACACACACACACACACTTGTAGGATAAGTGCCCAAATGTGAGGTTGCTGAGAAACCGTGCTTTTGGCAGAACTTCTCACATTGTCCTCACTTGCAGTTGTAGCCATGAAAATCCCAATATTAATAATCACCCTTTTCAACAGAACATTTTATCACAATTTTAAATCCTTGCTTATCTGATGGCTAATGTATAATTTAAAAACTAAAAATGGAGCTCCAGGGCCAGGGAGATAGCTCAGTAGAATAAGCGCTTACTTGGCAAGCACAAGGTCCTGAGTTCAATCTCCGGAACCACCAAAAAAAAAAAAAAAAAAAAGATGATCTAATTAAAAAATTTTGAAGAGCAGCAGCGTATGCCATCCTAAAACATGCTTCATTCTGAGCTGATGGCAAATGAGATGATCCAGATGCCATTTTATCAGAATAGGCTACTTATGAAATTGTAAACATAATGAACGCTGCATCCGCCCACTTCCACGCCAACTTCTTCCTTTTAGGCTAAGCAGAGGGCTCTGGAGCAGGGCCTCTATGGCTGAATGCAGGCAATGGCTGGCTGCAACCAGTTCAACTGGCTGGAAGCAGACAGCCTGGGAGCCGGGAGTGAAGCGGTAGGCGTTGGCAGCAGCTGTGGCAGCCAACGAGGGTGCCAAGGCTAAATTCTCAGCAAGAATGGGCCTCTTTTTCCTTGTTTGTTTTTCTTTGAGATGCAGGGAGCATTTCGGTTTTATTTTTAACTACATCAAATCCCCTTTTCCTGCAGTCAGGGACTGTGGGTTTTAACTAATTAGTTCCCATCCTGTCTCCCTCTGGTGTATGTTGTATATCCTCGAACGATGACACAACAGGCCAAGGGTGGGTGCCCCTCTGAGAGAGACCATTCAGATGCCCACCTGGCTGCGCCCTTCCGGGGACCCAGGCACCACTTAGCTAAGGGGGCGCGAGGTCTCCGTCATGCCATACGCTGACCACCACAGAACCACAGGCAGGCCCCGTCAGCCCCACAGTCAGGGCTTCCTCATCTCGGGGCACGGATGGAGCGGCCCACCACTTACACTGCCTGTTTCCCCACTCTCACATTCATTCAGCAGCACCCAGAGGTTAAGCATTCCAACCCTCTTTCCTTGAAGGTGGCCTTAACTTATGAGAGTAGCTCAAGCTCATCTTCTGCTCAAACTGAGCAGCACTTACAGTCTGACTAACTGGGGTATCCCTGGGGGTCTCAGCAGAATCAGGCAGGTAGACAGACAGACAGACAGCGTCCTCTTCCCTTTGGGGTCTGATGTGAGCTGCTCAAGTGGGGATCAGGAATCTGCCCCTAGGCCTCTGAAGGGCTCGACAAATCTCAAGGGTGCCCCTTCATGTTGGGCCCTAGAGAGGTCCTTGCTCCATCTGTGAGGGCCATGACCAGTAACTGAAGAGGTTAGCACAGTCGCCTTCCTGGCTGATGCCTCAGATGCTGCGGCAAACAGAAACACCGAAACGACACCCAGGATTCGGAGGCACACTTATTTACATCGATAGGCACGACCAGGATCACTCCAACGTATCAGCCCTGATCTCTGGTGGTCTAGGGCTTACACTGGATAAGCAGGCAGGCAGTACAGAGGCAGAGCGGCTTGTCACCTGGGGATTTACACAATGTGCAGCCTAGTGACCAGCTATGCGTTGCAGTGACCAGCCATTTCTATGAGACTGGGGCCACTGGAACTGGAACAGGAACTGGAACCTGGCCCCTAAGAACCTGGAGTACACTTGCGGGGGGAGGGGGTACTTTCTGCTACAGCCTGCACGTGAGGATGTATGAGTGCGGTAGGAGGGCACGAGCTCACTACAGACTGCCTTGGCTGCTTTTAGATCCTCTCATCACTGGCTGTGTTCTGAGGAGGTCGTCCAAAAAGGAGACGGGGCCAACTCACCCCATATGTGCAGTAGGTGACACCTGTTATAGGGAAGCGATCCATCAGTGAGAGGCTTAGGGACGTTCACGAGGTGGAACCAAAGCAGTGCACGCTCCGAGTAGAAAGCAGGCCCAGGAGGGATGGCTCACGGTCTAGGGTTGGGGGTTCCGTGTGCTTTTCGCGCATCTTGGTGACGCAGGATGTGTGCTCATACTGTCAGCTTGCCCATTTGGCACTTAGGTTAGAGTACAAACACTTGCAAGTGCTGCACTCTTGATCGTGCTGCTTCCTGTAGGGCGGAGGTCTGCAGAGGAGAAGCACAATTTACAGGTACACGTACAGGCCTAACCTACAAGCTTATTGTGTCTTTAAGACCTTACAAAATTTATTCTAGGCCTGGTGTGGTGGTGCACGCCTGTAATCCTCCCAAAGTCCTCAAGAAAACAAAACTCCACAAGAAGACAAGAAAAATCATAATTTTATTTATTTATTTATTTATTTATTTATTTTTCCTGCAGAACCGGGGATTGAACTCAGGCCCTTGCGCTTGCCAGGGAAGCACTTATTCTACTGCGCCATCTCCCTGGCCCCAAAATCATAATTTTAAAATTGTACATTTAAGAAAAGCTGCAACTTCAGGACAAAAGGTTACAGTGCTTTTTTTTCATTTCTCAGAAACTCCCTTCAGAATAAATTTTTTGTTTGACGCAGGGTCTTACTACGCAGCTTGGGCTGGCCTTGAACTCGCTGTGGTCCTCCTGCCTCAGCCTCCAAGTACTGGTATTACAGGTGGACACCACTCTGCCCAGCTCATCTCCTTTGTACCTGTCTTCATTTCTCCTCTCTTACTGCACTCTCAAGAGTATTAACTTTAACAAAATCATGTTAATTTAGCTGAACACAGACGGCAAACACCGGTTCCCTTGCTGTGAGCGGCAGCTTAAATTTCAATCTGTTCCTTTAACCTTTGCTGGCAGCTTGGAGCTGGGTTCGTCTGTTCAAGGCACAGGGGTCAGCCCCAGGTCCGAGCAGGAGTTTCCACCTGGATTTTGGAGTTCAATTTGCAGCAGCTGTGGTTGTTCTGACCTCTGTCCTTTGGGTTTTTTGGAACCAGTTAAATTACACATGTTCTATGCTTAGCCTTGCCACAAACTAGGGTCACCAAAAAAATCTAGAAGTCCCTCCACTTCTAGAATCTACCTCAGGTTTTTTCTACAGAAACTCCGGGTGGGTTCTGAATTGTGCCCTTACCCCACCTCCTCCCCTGGTCGCGTGGAGTTTAGCAGGCTATCTGCAGGAGGGCTGGTTTCACAGGCACCCTTCAGCTACGACTGGAAATACAATTTCCAGCACCTCTTACCATCTTTTCTACTTTCTCCTTGTAGTACCTCTTCTACATTCTGCATAGCATAATTAATATTTATTTATTTATTTATTTATTTGGTACTGGGGATTCAACTCAGGACCTTGGGCTTGCCAGGCAGGCACTTACGCAGCTAAGCTATCTCCTCAGCCCTATAATTGCCTTTTGTCTAACTTGCTGATTGTTCCATTCTTAGCTCTCCAAACAGTCCCTAACAGCTTAGCAGCGATGGTATCCAAAAGTATTTAACCACAGGGGTGGTGTGGGCAGCAAGAGAGGTGCCTGGCCAGTGGGGACATCTGCTACCAGCATTAGAGCATCCGTAACTCATCTGAGCTGAATATCAGCCCCACCAAGAGCATTAAGCAAAAGGGTGGAGTCTTTTTTTGTACCAAGGCTTGAACTCAGGCAGGCTAGACCTTGCGCAAGCAGGCAGGCGCTAAAGCTGCTGAGCTATCTCTCTGGCCCTGAGTCATCTTTCACACGTCACTAAGAGTCTTTTCATTTTTTCTTCCTTCCCATCTTTCTTTCTTTCTTTCTTTCTTTCTTTCTTTCTTTCTTTCTTTCTTTCTTTCTTTCTTTCTTTCTTTCATCAGAGATTGGACCCAAGGCTTTTACACTGAGTTACATCACAAGTCCTTTTCTGTAACTTTTTATTCTGCAGTAGGGTCTTGCTACACTGTGAAACTGTCTAGGCTGGGCTTGAACTTGGAATACTCTGCCTCAGCCTCTGAGAATGCTGGGATTACAAGCTTATGACCTTATGCCTGGCATCACCACGCATTTTGGTTTATTTTAATCTGAGAGCACAGAGGTGCCGTGTGATGCTATGTTCCTATTACTGAATCGAGAAAAAGAACAGCGCTCTTTCTGGAAACATTGAATCATTTCTTGTTTTCTTTTAAAATCTGAGATGAAATTCATACAACATGAAGTATTTTAAAGTGTATAGTAGGCCGGGGAGATGGCTCAGTGGAATAAGCGCTTCCCTGGCAAGCATAAGGGCCTGAGTTCAATCCCCGGTTCCGCCACAAAAACATAACAAAACAAAAATAAAGTGTATAGTAGTATTTAGACATTTTCAGTGTTGTACATTCATCATGTTTATCTAATTCCAAAACCTTTTCATCACCTTGTGGTAACAGGTCGTTCATTATTTTTCTTCTTTTGTCCAAGTAACCATTAGTTTGACTTCTTTGTGGATTTATCTGTTCTAGATACTTCATTTAAATACTTCATTGTAATTCATAGAATTATATGACCTATGACCTTTTGTTTAGCATAATGTTTTCAAGGTCAATCTAAGTTGTAGCACATATGCATTCTTTTTTTTTTTTTTAATTTTATTTATTTATGTGTGTGTG
>NW_004524620.1:9246717-9248855 GCF_000260255.1 Octodon degus | reverse complement strand
ACACACCCTTATCTCCAAAAGATAGGTCAACAATGGGTCACAGGAAGAATGAATAGCAGGTGGCATTGGACAGCCTCTGCCCAGAGTTCCTATGTACTCTTAATGGTTTATTTATTTATTTGGTTTCTTCAGACAGGTTCTTGCTATGTGTTCAGGCTGGCCTTGAACCTACTACACAGCCCAGGCTGGTGGCTAGGCAGTGCAGGCCTGTAATCCCCAGCACTAGAGGCTGAGGACGCAGGACTTTGCCAAGTTTGAGGCCAGACTGGCTAACACAGTGACTTTAAGGGCAGCCTGCACTGTGCAGTCAGATGCCCCTGCAAGTGCACAAGTTGGACTGGAGACCCTGGGAGGGTGGAGCAGAGGGAGACAGAGGGAGAGGTTATTTTCTATCACAGGAAGTTTCCTTTGAGGAGCTAAGGCACAAATGTGAGACAAACCCATGATTTCTAAGAACTTGTTGCACCGATGAGTGTCTACACAATGATGAAGATGCAATTTTTACTTAAATCAAGTATCAATAAAAAAAAAAAAAAAGCAGCCTACCTTAGCTAAAGGAAACAACTGCAGAAATAGTAAAGATTAGGTTATCAGGGACATTAGATTTCTTTGGAAACCCAAACAACTCCCAGTACATGTTGCTTCAAAATCAATCCCTTCGATATGGGGAAGAAGGGAAAGGGTGGGGCGGGTGGTGCACAGAGTAAATACAACCAAGATGTGACACGTGCGTGCCTCAAACCCACGCTGAATGTAAACGCTGTGTATCACACACATGCACTAATAAATAATTTCACTATAAGAATTGCGGAAGTGGGGCCAGGGATACAGCTCTGTGGCATAAGCACCTGCCTGGCAAGTGCAAGGTCGGGAGTTTGATCCCCGGTACCTAAAAAACAAAACAAAATAAAACAAAACACTACTGAAGAAACGTTAGGCTATGTTATTTAAAACACAAAACAATTCTGTTACCACTCTTGCTCAATCCCAATGCTAGTTACTTCTAGGACATGGTACACCAGTGTAATAACCTTACGTGACTACTAAGAGTGCAATGATTTCAGAAAACTGGCAAGGAAAATTCTGGTTTTAAAAATGAGTCTATTCTAACCGATTTTGAAGAAAGTTGTTCGTGTCTGCGACTCATGATCTTGTACAATCACACAGATGGGGGAAAAGAAAGTTGACATCTTCCAGGAGAAAAAAAATTTGATTAGATTGGCTAGAACATGTTTACTCATTCAGTGGTTATAATTAAAATGTGTGCTGGTCATACAGTGACATGAATTTATAACATGCAGGGTTTCAGATTTGATCCCTGATATTAAAAACTGACCAAAACTCCAACCATTCTCCAGTCATAAGCACAGATTTTCGAGAAACCAAATTTGATCCTCATTATGCCATATTACATATTATCATGTAACTAATTAGAGTCAAGTTTTCCACCTCTTGAAGATCTGAGGAGTTGAAATTCGCAAGACAGAATAACAAAGCATACAGGAAGGAAGTCACTAACAAGATAATTGGTGTGATATTAATTTAGGAACCAGTGAACTTTAAAAAATGGCACCAACCATGAGTACTGTGGTGGAAAATCTGGACCTTGGCAGGAAATCTAGGTCCAAAGAGCAAAGCACGAGCAGGAGTGGGGTGGAGGTGGAATGTGACAGAGACTCTCAGGGGAACAAGAATTAAGCTACTTCTGTGTCCCTTGTAGTACCACTTCTCTGGCTTGATGCACCCAAAGAACTTATCAACAAGCTTTAAAAAACAAATCCACCTGGACAGGAAGCTCAATGGCTGAGCACTCAAGGCTCTTGCTTTGATCCCCAGCACCTGTATCAAGATATCATTACATAATCATAAAAATTCACCCGTCGTAAGTGTACAACTCAGCAATATTTTAGTAAATTCACAGAGTTGTACAGGTATCCCCACCATATAACCCCCTTTTTTTCATCTTGTTCATGGGATGGGAACAACTTTTTTATCTTACTTGTGCAAAGGTACATGGTGACACAACACAATCCTATAGCGCTTACCTAGGCTGCAAGGGTGAGTCACTGACAATGTGCAGGAAGCTCCTTACAAAGTCCCCAGGGAGGAGGAGAGTGGCTGGAGGTAGGAGCCAGGGC
>NW_004524620.1:9234918-9246617 GCF_000260255.1 Octodon degus | reverse complement strand
TTTTTTTTTTTTTTTTTTTTTTTTTGGTGCCAGGAATCAAACCCATGACCTGGGACTTGCCAGAAGACACCATGCTGCTGAGCTAAACCCCCGCCCCCTTTATTCCATTTTAAAGCTCAATAATTTGCCAAATGAATACATTACACTTGTTTATCTATTCTCCCATTACATGACAGTTGGGTTGTTTCTCTTCTTGGCTGGGGTGGTAGTGTTATGAATGTCTGCGCAACATGACTGTGAATATCTGTATTCAATTTCTTGTTTGCTTAGTGCAATTGCTGAGTTGTGTGGTAGGGCTGTATTTAATTTATTGACATGCCAAGCAGATTTCCATGGTGGCTGTATCATTTTACACCCCCACCAGCAGTGTATGAGGGTTCTAATCTCTCTATGTCCTCTCCAACATTTTCCTCTTTTTAAAATTATAGTCATTCTGGGGGTGTGAAGTGCTCTTTTATGGCTTGGCTTTGCACTTTTCTAATGCTCGATGATGTAGGTCACCTTGCCATGTACTTGTTAGCTATTTGTACATCTCAACTGTTCCCAACTTTTGTCTTCTGCAACTGCTTTAGTGTAAGACAGTTTTCTGCAGATGAGGGGAGGCGTGGTTTAAGGATGATTCCAGCATACCATATTTATTGTGTACTCTCTATTATTATTAAATGATAGTATATAATGAGATAATTATGCAACTCACCTCATACACAGTCAGTGGGAGTCCTGGGCTTGCTTCCCTGTAGCTGGATGGTCCCATCTGGCACTGATGGGAAACAGTGACCCCTGAAGTGTGTTCTTAGGTCCTATCTACTCCATAATCTTGTTTTGGTTGCTGTCACTGCAGACAACACTGCTTCATAAAGATAGGATGTTGGAAATGGGAGCCGGCTCTTGGTGGCTTTTGTGGCACTCTTTGGATAGTCTGTCTTGGCTTTAGAGCAAAACGTATGGAGGTTTGAAGTTGTCTCAAGCCTGGTTTTTTCCCCTCAGTTTTTAAATTAGTATGTATTTGTGATACATGGTACAGGCATGCATCATGGGGATATCAGTACATATACACCCCACGTCTCGACCCTTTGACTTCTCCTTTCTTTCCCTTTCCTCCCAGGTCCATGCCCCCATCCCAGGTCTCCTTATTCTTTTGAAGGACCAATTCTTTAGATGTGTGTGGTGGTGCACACCTGTAATCCCCACTCGTGGGAGGGTGAGATAGGAGGATGGCTGTGAGTGTGAGGCCGGCCTGGGCTACATAGTGAGTTTAAGGCCAGCTTGAATTTCACAGTGACAATTTATGATCTAAGATATAGTGTGCTTTTGAAAAAGTTCCATATGTTGTTGAAAAAGATGTGTATTTTTGTTGAATAAAACACACTGCAGATATCTGTGAAGTCTATTTGATCAAAGGTGTGGTTTACCTCTGTTACTTGATTGAAATTTTTATCTATTGATCTGTCTTAACTGTGAGAGTGCAGTATTGAAGCTGTCCATTAAGATTGTATTGGCGTCCGTCTGTCCTTTCAGGTCTAGTGCTATTTGTCTCCTGGAGCTGGATGTGCTGCACATTCGATACATGTTTACAGTGTTCTCTCTTCCCATTGAAGATGGTTCTATCTACCACATTGCAATGGTCATCTCCTGACCAATTTGGCTTAAAGTCTGCTGTGTCTGAAAGGAAGATAGCTACTCCGGGTTGTCCTCGGGCTCTGTTTGAATGGAGGGTCATTTCCCATTTTCTCTTTAAGTCTGTGTATTTGCCTTTAGATGCAGCAGGTCTCCTGTAGGCAATACTTGGGTATGTTTTGCTTTTTTGATCCAAACTGCTGGTCTGTATCTTTTAATTGGAGAGTTGAGACCATTGACACACACTGACATAAATTGACCAATTCAGGCCAGGTGTCGTGGGGCACTTTCATAATCCCAGCCCTCAGGACACTGAAGCAGAAAGAGCACGCTGAGTTCAAGGTAATCCTTGGCTGCACAGTAAGTGCAAATCCAGTTTAAACTACATAGGAAGACCCTGTCCCAAGAAAAGGCCAATTCACTTTTCCTGATATATAAATATTTAAAAACTCGAATAGTTCTACAGCTGTGCTATTGACTGGTAACAAAAGTGCGTATTACGTATCCTCACGCACAGCTTTGTAAAAACTATATTGCACAAAACCAGGTCTACCTGGATCGTTGAGGCATCAAGTAGAAAGAGGAGCTCTTCCAATTGTCCCCATCTCGGGGGCGAGATCAAGAGCCCTTTTCTGTTATGCTACACTGCAGCAACCCACGGGCTTAAAATTGTTTTGAAATATGGGAGACATTGTGCCTCGAGTCAGGTGTCCTCACAGGTAATGAGACTGCAGGATGGTGTGTTTGTGGATCTTATTTCCCCCTCGGTTTGCTTGGCGTTCTGTAGCAGCTTCTAAGGCTTTTCTTTTCCTGTTGTCTCTTCCACTACTTTGAGGAGTAAAGCTACTTTTGGTCAAAGGATGGCACACTGTGAATAAAATAACTTAGCTGTGATGTGCAATGCTGCTTGGAGACATTTTTTCCTGTACAAAATACCAATTAAGCCTAGGTCTTGTGCCTATGGTTCTGCAACAGCTGTAACACAATGGATCTGAGCACTGGGAAGTGGGCACCAGGCCTCCCTCCACACAGGCATTCACAGAATACACACCAGTGTGTTGGCTAGTGAGCAGGCGTCTTCAGTGAGCTGTTAGTTATTGAAGAACAGAAAGATGGTCAGGACTGGCCAACTACTCAGATCTGGACGTGGGTGAGCTATGTTACACCCAAGCAAAGAGGGATGCTTTCTGCATCTCCTCCCGGTTTCCTTTTTCTCTGATGGGGAAATGGCCTTTCTGAGCAAGGTGTGCTTTGCCTGGCAGGTGTGTCCTATTGACACTGCTCTCAGAAGCATCCTACTACTGCACTTCAGTTAGATCTCTTTTACAGAAGGGCGGGACAGTGGTCAGAAGCATGTTACGGGCAAGCTTTCTTTAAGAGATAATCCTGACCTACCTTCCCAGCGTAAGTTTCCAATGGCACTTGTGGGTGACACGGAACCACCACATTTAGGTGACTTTCCATCTCTTGCACGGCCTCCTAAATGGGAAGATAACTAATATTCAGAGCTCATACAGAAAGAGGGCTACTCCTTGCTAAATAAGCAAATGATAGGGCCCTACTGGCAGGTGTGTGCCCACCTAGGGGCTACTGGGTCAATCTGGGCTAGACAGCGCTCAACGGTCTTCCTCTGTGCAGCCCTAAAACAAAACAGGATTTGGGTAGCTTTTCAGAAGATTTTAAGAAATATATAGAAGCCTTTCAAGACCTTACTAATAGTTGAGAACTGTCTTGGAAAAATGTCAATGTTCTTTTGGGACAGATTCAGAGACTGAGAAAGGTCCTCTATAGCACAAGGCCAGATATTACATTGCAGACATATATACTCTAGTTCAGGGATGGAGAGCCTTCTAGAGCTTTCAGTGACAGAAACAGCACGCTGCTGCATGTGTACCACAGGCTCACCACCACTGCTCTAGATTACACGCCACCTGTAGCACCCTGCAGCTGTGCCTACAGCTCCTCCTAGATGGGATTTTAATGACCCAAGGACATATGAAACTACAGCTACTCTGTCAGTTGCATGCTGAAATGGGTAAAGGCCAGTGAAGTCAAACCTCCTGATATGGACTGGCGCGCTTCCCTACAGTGAGCTCTGGGCCTTCAGCTGTATCCTTGGGGTCCACAGTGCGCAGACAGCCCTTGTGCACCTTCCACACTGGACCCTGTGGGCGGCCACTGGGGACCAATCTGTGAATTCTTATGTATTTGTTTATTTGGGTTTTGTTTTTTCTTGGTATCAGGAATCAATCTCTGGACCTGTGCCACTGAGCTATATCCTTGCCCCTTATATTTGTATATTTTGTATTAAATGTATTTCTCTAGTAATCACTGACTGTTACAGAAAGTAAATTGTTTTGCTGAATTGCTACCTTGTGTATTGCTAATGATTATTTAGTAAGACCTTGCTCCTTTTAGTTAATAGGCAATATATATTATAAAAATGTATGTTTTTAATTGGTAAATTGGCATTGTTATACACTGTATTCAAAACTTTTGAAGTTATATTGTGTACCTAAGAAATTCTGAAGGTATTACCAAATGGTACAGTAATCCTTAATTTGGGCAAGAGTGAATGACATTCTATCTTCCAAATCGTAATTCACACTGGGTTGAAGATGCGGACATCCTTTCTGACACAACTAATCTTGTTCATGTTTCTTAGTTCAAATCTACTACATAGGCTGGATTTTTCTTTGCTTTTATTAGCTTGTTTACATCTACTTTGCAGGTAGCCTCTGCCAACATAGCAATGCGTTAGGGTACCAAATGGATGAGCTTATATAACCAGACTGAAGAGGAGCACTTTTAGATTTTTTTTAAGAGATAAACACTTCTCCAAACTTTCTCTTGCTAAGCATGTAATCAACGCTCCTGCTTTCAGACTCAAAGAAGTGACAGAATTTGCAGAGCTTAACACCAGGAGGCCTGGAGTTCCACACTTTCCTTCCTTAAGAAAGGGGAGGATGGCCCAGGTGGTGGCACATGCATGTAATCCCAGCACTCTCGATCACCAGAGTGATCGCAGCTGAGGCAAGAGGATCACCCTTGAGTGACCCTGGGCTAGATAGGGAGTTCAAGGCCAGCCTGGACTTCAGAGTGAGACCCTGTCGAAAGCAAGCAAGCGGACAATGAGCTGAGGATGGAAGCTGGAAGTGATGAGCAAGTGTGGAGATCTGCACATACTTCTAAGCCTATGAGATGATTGTAGTTGTACCCACGTCGCACCCACGCTGTGATTCTTCTCCCAAAATTATTCCTGACAAAGGACCTCTGGTGGCTACCTACTTGGGAGCCTTCCTAGAAACCCATGGGATCTGTGCTCCCCCTCAGCTTTATTCCTTACTATAAAAGACCCTTGAGGCAAATGGGACCCATGATCTCCTCAGAGCTAGCTTTGAATAAGTCCTGTTTTTCTTTTCTCCACCTCTGGGATTACAGGGGCACACCACCATACCAGGAATTGAACCCAGGTCCTTGAGCTTGCCAGGCAGGTGCTTAGACTGCTATCTTTTTTCTTACCAAAATGATATGGCCTCCTTCAATCTGGTCAGCAGCAAGTAAACATTTTCGAAATGTAAGTGACCAGTAACAATGACACTTGACAATGAACTGGAGATAAACGTAGCCTTAGCCCAAGACGCTCTCCTTCCAAGTCTCTGATACTATCAAGTTCAGCAGGGAGGGCCTGTGACACTGACTCCTGTATAGTGCTTGGCCTGTTGGCTGCAACGTGAGACACATCTGCCTGACCACCAAAGGACAGCTACCATGGCAACGAGGGATGCGACTGTAGGTGGCTAACTGGCAACCCTTCAGCGAAGAGAGAATGCATGTGCATCAGAAAGGGGTCACTTGCAAGGATGGCCGGAGCACTTGTGAACTGAAGGGTACTTAGTTCATGCATGATGGCCTAGAAGCAAAATCCTTTCCTATGGTTGTAGCTATTAAGCGGTTCCTGATTTGGGCTCTCCTTTGTATTTGCTTTGGATAATCTTTAGTGGCGCTTTTCTGGGTGTGAGTGTCCAGCTCCCGTTGCTCAGGTTTCGGCTGCGTTTCGTGGAATCTATGTGCCAATCCAGTGTTGGCCAGCCACCCACACAGTGCAGCACTGAAGGCCTGGAGATCAAGGCTGGAATACACCAGGGGAGGACCTGCAACCCGGAGGGCACAGGGAACCTGGAAAGTGTGAGTATTTTTTCTTTAGAAGCAGGTCACGTCTCCACACTTCCTCAAGCTGAGGGTGTTGTTGCCACCCACTGCACTCCTCAGTTCAAAGGATGAGGTACAATATGCAAATGCTGGCTCCAGGAGGTGGACGTGGGGGTCCGTTTCCCTCTACTTCCACAGGGAGGGGCTTGGAGGGGTGAAATAAGAGTGGCATTGTCTGCTGTCTCTCTTGGTACTGTCTCGCCCCTCTTTCTCACTGTAAAAGGCACTTGCATGCCCGGAGATTACGAGATGCTGATCTATGGCCCAACAAGGTCCCCGCATCTCCGGGTATGCGAGACAGCTAGTGAGAGAGTCATTCGTGCTAGGAAGCCTGCACATACAAGAATAAAAGCTTCAGAACTGTAGCTGAAGGTGAGTCTGAGCAGAGCCAGCTCGGGATGGAGATACAGCAGCTAGGACTGGGAGATAAACATCGACTTGTGGCTGTACTCTATTTAGCAGCACCGGATCCACACCTGGGTGATCAGAACACCTGGACCAATACTCACCCCTTTCTGTGTATTCCTTTGATCTTTCCATATAGTCTTGTGTTAGGGTTTCTGTCCCGATGTCCCCCTGTGAGCCTCATACAGTCATGGGGTCATGGGGTGTGGGCTTCTCATAGGTGGCTGAATCTAGAGTGTGTGCCTGAGTCATGGTCCAGTGGTGGCATTACGGGTGGATTATGGACTGAAGGCTCCACAGGCTGTGAGCTAAATGAACATTTCCCCCTTTGACTTGAGGCGTTGGGTACTTTGTCAGCAAGGACAACAGTGACTAAGACACCTTGCTAGGTGACTGGACTTCTCTCTTGTGTACCCTTGCTACGGGACTCCTTTCCCCATCGGGTCAGCAGTAGCTAAGTGACTACCCCTAGGTTCCCATAGGCCGATTATAGTTTTACCCATGTTGTGATTTTGCTGTCTAAATTGCCCCTGACACAGGGTCCCGGTGGCCACCCACTGGGGACCCCTCCTGACATCCAGGAGCTATTCTTTTCCCTATTTCTAATAAAATTCTCCTGAGTTTCCAACTCAGTACATTTGATACCTGACAGGTCAGGAGCTGTATTTTCCTATTTCAGTTGGAACTGGTTTAAATAAAGCCATTTTTTCCTTTCACCAAAACTGAATGGTTTCCAATGGCTTATTTGGTAAGTCAGGGTCTGAGCTTTTCTTTTTTTTCTTTCTTTCTTTTTTTTGAGGAACCGGGGATTGAACTCAGGTCCTTGTGCTTGCCAGGGAAGAGCTTATTCCACTGAGCCATCTCCCTGGCCCCTTCTGAGCTTTTCTTTGTAGGAAAAGTTTGACTGCTGATTAAATATCTCTACTTGGGGATCAAATTCAGGACCTGGCACACGCTAGGCAAGCCTGCTGCCACCGAGCCCTGTGTACTTTATGTTGAACCTTTGTACTTTACTCTGAGACAGGGTCTAAGTGGGCTAAGGCGGCTTTAAGGTGAGCTTGTGATGCGCCTGCTTCGCCTGGAAGCTGTGGCACGACACCTGGCTTTCTACTTACAGTTTTGGTGGCTTGTATTTCTGGGAACTTTTCTATTTCATTTAGATTACCTAATTTGTCAGTGTACCATTATTCATAGTACCATCATTTATGGTACTTTTTATTTCTAGAAGGCCAAAAATAATGTTCATATGTTCACTTTTATTTTCAGTAAATTTAGTTGTCTTTTTAAAGACAATCTAGAGATTTGTCACTTTGCTGGATTTTTTTCCAGGAATCCGCTCGTGCGTCCACTGGTGTTTCTCTCTATTTCCATCCCTCACCCACCCATTGTGTGATCTTCGGCTAGTTCCTTCCCTCTGCTGATTTCAGGTTTCGTTGTTTCTCTTTTTTATCTTTTCAACATGTAAAGCTAGTTTACCCATTTAAGATTTCTTCCCTTTAACATAGAGATTGTGGGGCTGGGGAGATGGCTCAGTGGAATAAGCGCTTCCCTGGCAAGTGCAAGGGCCTGAGTTCAATCCCTGGTTAAACAAAAACAAAAAAAAAACCCCAAAAAACCCCCCAAAAAACAAAACCCAGACATTCATATGTTGGGGCCGGGGAGATGGCTCAGTGGAATAAGCGCTTCCCTGGCAAGTGTAAGGGCCTGAGTTCAATCCCCAGTTCCACCAAAAAAACCAAACCAAACCAAACCATAGAGATTGTATTTTTTTTTTCACAGACTAAAAACTTCTTTTTATCATTCCTCCCTAAACAATCCTCTAGCTTTGATGATTTTTTGTGGAATTATTTCAACATGCTGTACAATATAACCTTTTTCATTCTTAAAGATTTCCTGTGCAAGGGTAAGAGCTCCCATTTGACCCAGCTAGTCCCCTGCTGGGTATCTTCCCAAAAGAATTAAAGGTGTCCTACCACAGTGACATACGCACACCCATGTTTGTAGCGGCACAGTGTGTAATGGCTAATTGTGGAAGGAACCCAAATGCCCGTCAACCAATAGATGGATAAAAAAGATGTGGTTTTTATATATAGTGGAGTATTACTAAGCCATACATAAAGATAAAATTGAGACATTTACAACTAAATACATGGACCTTGAGACCATAATCATAAGTGAAATCAATCAGACATGCATGTGTAAATATTGCACTACTCTCTGGTGTGAGAAAGTGAAAATGTAAGAACATAAAAGTGCAATAAATATCATGAAATGGGAAGAAGCTGTCCATAAGGAAGAAGGAAATATGGAGGGACAGGGGACAGGAAGGGAGGGAAAGAAAAAGTGTGAAGATAAACTGAAAACCGAACTCTGAAAAGAGGGAGGGGAAGGGGGTTTGAAAGGAGGGGCTGGGAATGGGGCACAAAGGGGGACCAAGATACATTCTGTACAGACACAAATGCCCACAAGGGATGTGCTCATTATGTACACCGAAACTGTGCCAATAAACTGAAATTAAAGGAAAAGATTGCCTGTGCTGGACAGCGATGCCAAAATACATTGTAAGCAGGTGTGGCGGCACACACCTGTGATCCCAGCCCTCAGGAGGCCGGGCCAGGAGGACCCCTGAGACCTCCAAGACAGCCCGCTTTACATAGTGAGATCAAGGCCACCTTGAACTGCGACGTATGACCCTGTCTCAAAAAACAAAACAATCTTGGTTTTTATTTTTGGACTGGGGATTGAACTCAGGACCTTGTGCTTGCCAGGCTTATGCCACTGAACTACTGCCCCAGCCCACGACAAAACAAAACAAAAAACAGAAAACATTACAAGAGCTGAGTATGGTGACACAGACTGTAACCCCAGCACTCTCGAAGCTGACGCAGGAGGATATCTACGCTTTTCCCTACTGCCACTTCTCTTACCAATAAATTAAACAAAACAAACACACACCCTGCACAGGGTGGCTACACTCATACCTTCCAGTAGGTGGATTGTCCTTATGCAGTCATGATTGTGGGAAAGTCGTCTAACGTCTGGAGCCTCAGTTTCCACATCTGTAAGATTAGTCCCTGCCTTTCTCACAAGGGTCCCGTGACGGGGTTCACAAGACATTAATCAAAACAGCTCATGAATACAGAAAGAATTCCGTGCTGCCGTGGAGCCTGGGGACCAGCCTGGCCACCCAGCGGTCTGCAGCCTGCACCTGAGCCCCACCTGCCTGGAACCCATTTTCAGCCCTGAGATTGTTTCCAGATAAAGCTCTCTGCTGGGAGACCGAGAGGGAATTTCATGTCAGCTGGAAACTTCCAGGCGAATGGATCCAGAGCATGACTTACACAGAGCAACATAATTCTGTGATCCTGCAGTTCTTTAGCTCTTTAGCTCGTGTGTCACGAGATACCTGGAGAGTGGGAGTCCGTAAAATCACGCGCAGCCCTTGTCTGCTTGCTCTACCTAGGAAGTTCGCTGCCAGTCTGTGTTATGTCTGGGTTGAGGGAATCTTTCTTCACTTCAATTTCTAGTCTTTTAGAGAAGGAAGACTTTAACTCCTCAATCTTCATTTCCCAGGTCTAGGCAAGCGTTCCAACACTGCGCTACACCCCAGCCCGAGAGGCCGCACTTCGGATCTGCTGTAAGCACACACAGGTGAAGGCCGCGGTATCAGTTCATTACTATAATGAAATACCTGAGTCAGGCTTCTCCTCCTTTGGTTTATGAGTCTCACTACATAGTCCAGGTGGCAGCGAACTTCCTAGGTACCCCAGCCTGGCCATGAACTCCTGATTCCCCTGCCTCGGCCTCCCAAGTGCTGGCATTTCAGGGTGTACTGCCACGCCTGGCTGAAGCAGCCTTCTTTATAAAGAAAAGGCGTGTATTTTGGCTCATGGTTCTGAAAGTGCGAAGTCTGTGGCTCTCACGTGGCCACGGCTTTCTGCCTGGCAGAGTCTTCAGGTGGCCCCTCCACCCCACGGCCAGAGGGAGGCAGTGCTCGTGTATGTGTCTCTTTCCTTGGCTTCTCCTTTCTGTCGTCCTGGGGTGGCACACAGGGCTCTGTGCATGCTGGCCAAGTCCCCTACCGCTCAGCTACACCCTGGCTGTTTTCATTTTTGAATTCTGAGGCCAAGATCGTTACTTGCTGCACTGTTGTCACGGCTTACACATGGGTGTCTCCTGAAGCATCATGTGGTGGCGTGGGGGCTGGCAGGTGACCGCGTCATGGGTGCGCTGTACTGGATTAGGCCGCCGATGGGCAGTGGCTGGGTGTGACGTTGGGAGGTGACGCCTGGGAGGAGCTGGGTCCGTGGGGTGCAGCCTGGACGCATGCGGCCTTCCTATTCCCTGACACTTCTCTGCTGCTGGCTGCCACGTCATGAACTAGTGCGCCTCTGTGTATGTCCCTTTGCCACGCTGCCCTGCCTTGGAACCACCACAAACTGGGAGCCAGAATAAACTTCACCTCCTTTCACCTGAGCATGCTGGCTATTTTACCCCAGTAATGAGAAAGTAACTGAGACAGCTGCCATTGGTGGATGTGAGTCCCTGACTCTCCTGCCTCAGTCTTCCAAGTAGCAGAGATTCCAGGTGTGTGCCACCCCCGGGACCCACTTCTGACTTGCCACTTCTTAGAAAGTTCCAAAGATCCAGTCATGGGGGTGCTATTCTTATTCAATGTTAGTCATCTCCCAGCTTCCACTTTCCTAACACGTCACAAGCCAGGCACAGTGGCACACGCATGTCATCCCGGCATTGTGGGAGGCCGAGTCACGAATGCTGAGCTCGAGGCCAAGCTGAGGAACACAGCGAGTGCAAGACCAGCCCCAACTACGTAGAGACCCCGTCTCAAAAACAAAATGAAAACGCCTCACAGTGCGAATTAAATGTCAGCCCACGAGGACTTCCTGGACACTGGACACTTAAACCATCTCTAAACTATAGCGCTCAGAGGTCATTCTCCAGGAGCTAGGAAATAAGGCTTGCTGCTGGGGGGCCAGGGTGCAGTGCTGGAGGGGGGAGTCAGACTGCGATTTGAAGGGGTGAGAATGTAACCCCCCACTGGTCAACTGGGCAAAATAAAAATTTACAAAAATGAAATTAAGTGGCATTTCTGCATCCTGTAAGAAAAGCTGTATGCTTTCCACTGAGTGCCTTTCTTACTGCGGGAAGATCAGTGAGAGGATGGTCACAACTCTTCATTTAGGTGGAATGGGGACTTCAGACCTATGTGCTAAGTAGCAACGGACCATAGTTTGCCAGGGCTGTTACAACAATGTGCCCTAGACTAGGTGATTTAGAAATGAGAGCCATTTATTTATTACAGGTTTAGAGGCTGGGAATGCGGCTCACAAGGTCCTGGAGGCCTCGCGCTTGGTGACTTCTTGTTCTCTGCTCTACCCATGGCACGCAGGCCGGGCCTGCAAGGAGTGGAAGGGCGAGGCAGCTCCCTTCTGATTCTCTTTTAT
>NW_004524620.1:9228666-9230138 GCF_000260255.1 Octodon degus | reverse complement strand
GTGTACTAACAGTGTTTGGACAGAATATCCTGTCTGCTTCTTGTACTATGGATAACCACTAAGAAGATAACAATGTACAGTGTATTGACTATCAAAACTGTCCTATTAGTCAGCTGTGAAACTGTCTCATTCATATTTATTTCTCAATAAAAAGTAAATATAAAAAAATAAAAAAAAGATTACTCCTCAGTAAGACAAAAGTGCCATGCTGCATGGGGTTATGAAAAGTAAGCTGGATAATTTACGTAAGGGCTCTCATAGTCCTGGCATATGGTACATACCCCGTTAAAACAATGCAGTTGTTTTTGGATTTTTTACTAGATAATTATTACAAAGTATTTCATAAACCATACATAAAAGATGATATACTTCTGTGGATCAATTTATGTGAAATTCTACAACAGGGAAAACTCAGTCAAGCGTTTCTGGACCGGATCAGCCTGAAGCATGCAAGCACAGGGTTCCACTTAGTAATAAGATAGAAATTCAGACCTGGGGCTTCTAGCTTCACGTTCTTTGGTTTCCTGTCTGGCTTTGTTCGCTGCCTGAGGGCCTGCTGGAATTTAACTTGCCCAGCCAGTGCCTCAGTTTCCCTCATCTGTAAAATGTAACTATGGGCAGATGTTCAGAGGGGTGTGTGAAGATTAAATGCGGTACTGTAAAACTAGCACCCAGGGAACTTTCTTCGTTGTATGTAAAATAAAGCTCAGCACCCACCCCCCTTTTTGTTAGTCATTTCACACATCAGAAGCAGGAAACTAATTCACATATCAGACGCAGGAAACTCTAAACACAACCAGCAAATGTTTGCTGAGTGTCTACCACGGGCAAGGGAGTGTTCCAGGATACAGTGTGGAAGGAGCTAGACGGTAATGTTACCCTCCCTCCTTGAGCTATCAAGCACGAATTACGCACGCGTTTGGAATTACAAAACGGACCTCGCAGGGGTGAGACGAGGGACTAAGGTGAGCGAGTGGAGGGAGAGCAGCTCCGAGTCGTATAAACTTGCGTAGTTTTTCCAACACACACTGACACATTGTTCCTGTGTAGGAGGAAGATGCTCCAAGTCTAGCGTCTGGGCAGGTGGCGGTGAACGGTGACACAAGGCTGTCCTCCACCCACGCCATCCGAGACGCGGCGCGCAGTGGCCCGGGCAAACAAACGGACGGAGCGACACAGAGGGAAGCTTCCACCGGCTTCGGAAGAGGACTGACCTTGGCTGAGAGCTTGGCTGCAGGCGCGGACAGCCCTGAGGACCGGCGACCGCTGTGCCCTCGGAACCCTGCCTGACCAAGCCGACCGTGGCGACGCCCCGCCCATCGACCCCGCCCGCACAATGCGTGGCCGGGCAGCCGGCAGCTGATTGGCTACCGCCGAGGCCGCCCGCGGGGGGAGGGGAGGGGCAAACCGCGAGGGGCGTGGCCTGCGGCGGGGCGTCCGCCGGGGAAATGGGCGCTCGGCGGGGCCGCGGG
>NW_004524620.1:9225812-9226734 GCF_000260255.1 Octodon degus | reverse complement strand
TTTTTTTTTTTTTGCTTTTGCTTTTTGAGGCAGGTTTTCATCATGTAGTTCTGATTGGCCTTGAACTCACCATAGAGCCCAGGCTGGCCTCGAGTTCACAATAATCTTGCTCAGCCTCCCAAATGCTGAGATGACAGGCATGCACTACCTTGTCTGGTCTTAAACTGATTCTTCAATCAGGAGTGGCAGCAGCAGCAATTGGGGAGTGGCCTGGCCTTGAAGATAATCATTGTAATGTTGAGTTGAAGCTGATGTAAGAACACAGATGTCACTAGGTGTAAATCTTACAAAGAAGGCCCATACAGGGGCCAGGGAGATAGGTTAGTAGAATAAGTGCTTGCCTGGTAAGCACAAGGTCCCAAGTTCAATCCCTGGTACCACAAACAAACAAACAAAAAGTCCCATTTTTGGGACTATTTTCTAGTTAACGTAGGACCTGCAGCCCGATCAGAGATGTTATAAATACTAGGCCTGCAAGAAACAAATGTAAAGCAGAGTTGTAAAAGATGGTGTAACCAGGGCCTGCCAGATAGTTTAGCGGACTATAGCACCTGCTTAGGCAGATGCAGGGGCCAGGGTTCAATCCCCAGCCTGCTCTGCTGAGTCTGCCATTGAGATTGGGTGTGGTGGCATGCGTGGCATGCACCTGTAATCCCAGCGCTTGGGAGGCTTAAAACAGGAGGATACTACTAGTCTGATCTGTGTAGTGAAACCCGGAAGACCCTGTACTAAATACATAAATTAAAAAAAAAATCAGGTTCTCTTACTAATGGTGATACAGGGAACCTCCAAATGACATAGGGAAAAATGATCTCCCGACCTGACTTGCACGAGTTCATGTTCTCTAAAACCAAAGAATGAATTTTAGGAACAAACAGAGGTTGAGGAGAAAACTTTATGGCAAAGGACAGCTTCTGTTGGA
>NW_004524620.1:9188126-9225712 GCF_000260255.1 Octodon degus | reverse complement strand
GCCGCCCGGCGCCCGCGCCGGACCTGTTGATTCCTGACGGCTCGTTTCAGCGCTCGGCGGCCCCGGAGCCCGCGCGCTGCAATTGGCGGCGCCCTGAGCGACTAAGGCCCCGCAGCCGCTGCTCCTGCCATGTTACCTGACTTGGATTCTGCAGGTCGCTGCTGGAGAAGACTTTGGTTTCAAGTGATGCAAGAGTGGATGATGTGGAGGAGGCGGGTTAGGATTCCTGTCCATCTGTTTAATGCCAGGAAGCTCCTGGTAACAAGTGTTAGTTACACTTTAAATGTGGACCTTAAAAGCAAAACAAAACAAAATTTAAATTACAGCTTCCTTGCACGACGGGCAGAGAATGGGGCTGACCTTTGCAGTGAGAACTGCCAAGACCGCAGACCGGCGAGCTGGAGCTTGCTCAGATGCATCTCTGCATTGTTGAAACTTTGAAACTGCGCATAAAGGCAGACGGTGAAATAGCTTACTGGTTGCTGTTTTCATCTGTGACAATTTTTATTTATAGCTGTAGGCTGTCTTTTGGTATGACCTGGGGCCACTCTTTTTCTTTGTTCTTTCAGTGTTAGTTCTTCCTATAATCAAGGTAATAACCCTTCCCAGGGCTTTGTACATTCGCCTCCTTCCTCAAAGTTTTATGGCTTTCCTGTTGTTCAGTGTTAAAGAACCATGTTCCTTGCTTGCAAAGCTGGCTGCAGTATTAGAGCAGTCTCATGTTTTAGACTTGTCTCCAAAAGCTTCCTTTTTTATTCCCGTTTAGCTTAATCGTATAATTTAGTTTGACCATATGACTAAACTACCATTTATAAACCAGACTGAGAGTAAATAAGGAGTAAAATTTTTAAATCCAGGTTTTGCTTCTTGAAAGCGATTATGTGTGGGGCTGGATTCGAACACTGTAGAGGAGGTGCTGTTACTTTTTCGGGTCCCATAGGTATAAAGAGGGGCTTTTGTGACAGATGGAGACCTGTGGTCAGTAGCCTTGCTGTTGCCTCCAGTAGCAGCTGAGCTTGGGGATGTATTTGCCGGTGAGGAGGCTCCACCTCTGTGGGGTGTTAGGTTTCAGAGCCGCAGATAGCCTGGAGGCTTGATAAATCCGTATTTGTTGAATGAATGGAAAACTGCAGAGGAGATGTTGTTTGATAACTTCCTGGGTTTTGCCATATTAGTCCTAACACTTACATTCCTGTTATGTGTTAGGTCTTATGTCAGTCCCAGGAGATAAAAGTACAGACAAGTCTCTTTGTGGACCATATCTGTTGGTATAAATTGAGCAAGCATTTATTGAACATTTTTTTGTTCTGTGCTCCATGTTGGTGGGTTCTTCAGAAAGTTAAGACAGTTCTGACTGCAAGTCTTATGGTCTGAGTAGGGGATACAGCATGTGAACAAGAACTCTAGAAAACAGCTCCAGGAATCGTTAGGGTTGGGGTTAGAGCTTGTGGAAGAGGTACTGAATGTGTGCAAAGTCGTACCACCTGACAAATACCACATGGTTCTGATTGGAAGACGTTCTGTCGGTTCCTCCACCTTGAAATTGTACCTCAGTTCTGTGGTGATTACTCAGGAGCTGCTGCTGATGACCTTGTGGGTGTAGCCTGCCTTTGGCCCTTGGTGCCTCTGTGTGACGCCAGAGTTGGGGGTTAGATGAAATAGCCTGCACTTTACTGTTTTATTACAATTAGTCAACATTTGCTTCAGGCACTCAACAACAGTTATGTCAAGGACTGAAAAGAGGTAATATTTTCTCATGTGAAACAGAAGTGAATGCCACTAAAATTAACTCTTTTGTTTTTGTCTTTTTGAGACAGGGTTTTGCTATGTAGTTCAGGCTGGCCTTGAGCTCAGTTTGTAGCCCAGGCTGGTCTCAAACTGGAAATGAATCTTCTGTCTCAGCCTCTTGAGTGCTGGGATTACAGGGGTGCGCCACCACGCTGGGCTTTAAAATTAACTTTTTATTTGTTTTTGTGGTGCTGGAGACCAGTCCCAGGACTTCCCTTGTAGAAGGCAAGCACTCCTGTTGAGCTGTGTTCTTAGCCTGTAAAAATAAATAATTAAACTTTTCTTGGCCCAGTGTAATTCCAGCACTCAGAGGCTGAGGCAGAAACGTCATCATGAGTTCAAGGCCAGCGAGGACTACATAGTGAGACCTTGTCTCAAAAAACTCCCCAAACCCAACTCAGATTTTTTTGTTGTGGAAATAAATTTTTAAAAATATTATAAACATTTTTTTTTTTTTTCCATTTTGTGTATTTGATACAGGTCTCACTATGAAGCTCCAACTTATAGTGATCCTCCTGTTTCAGCCTCCCCAGTGCTGGGATTACAGGGGCGTGCCACCAGGCCCAGACTCTGTCACAGGCTCAGGGAGCCCTGGGAGCAGGGCCAGTGTGGCGTGTGGGACCAGGATAGAACCCTGGTCCCTGCACTTGCCAAAGCAGGCGCTTAGTCTGCTGAGCTGCCTTGCTGGCCCGAAATTTTAAACGTTTTGAAAAGGTTGGCTATATTGCTGTAATTATATAGTTATATAATTAGCAATTTTATATGGTTTGATTTATTACATTTTAAATTAAAAGTTGGTCAGTAAATACACTTACAGGTTGCAGGTGTGGCAAGGGCCCGTTGTGTCAGTCACATCAGTCTTGTAGGTGATGAGCCAGGGCTGTGGGGTGGCAAAGGAGTGGTGGGATTTTAGCTCAGTGAGAACATGGAGAGGGATGGGCTTGACGGCTTGTCTCCTAGTTTGGGGGTCAGGGGTGCAGGAGGGGAGGAAGCCTTTTGGTGATAATTCAGGGTTCCTGTGTAACCAACCACAGGGTGGACGGTGGTGCTGTCAGCTCAGGAGCGGAGAAGGGTTCACCCTGTCACTTGGCGATCCAGAGGGTGGAGGGTGGGGAAGAATGTGCTTTCGGGGAGGCTTCCAAAGAGGGAGCACAGCCGCTAGCCTGTGAAGGTGCCTGTTAGCCGGTAGTGCAGCCAGTGGGGGGCGGAGCATCACTGCAGTCAGTCCCAGCTCCCTCAGAGCCAAGAGGCAGTCTGTGTTGCTGAAATGTCCAGGCTTGGATGTGTTTTGGCATTGAATCTATTCTTTCTTTTTTCATAGTGGTATTGTGGGTTGCACTTGGGGATTTCACACCAGCTATGTTCCAATTTGGTTTTTAGACTTTTGAGATAGGGTTTAGTGCACTGTGGTACTGCTGTTCTCCTGCCTCAGCCTCCCTAGTGCTGGGGCTGTGGGCCTGTGCTGCCACCCAGCGTCTCACCTAGTCTTGGCGTAATTTTTTTCAGCAAAACTTTCATTTATATGTTTTCCTCCCCTCTTCTTCTTTTTCCTTTTTTGAGACAGGGTCTTGGTATGTACCATGCCCACCTTGAGCCATGCCTGCCGCTCCCCTCTTCTTGTCCTCGAATATCTCCTTTCTTTAAGTTGGGTAGAGTATTAGACTTCTGTAGGCAGTGGTCAGCTCCGTGGTGGCAGTCTGCCTTCGAATCCTGGCCCCGGCCGTGTGTGCTGTTCCTAGCTAGAATTTTGACCCCCGAGGTCTGGGAGGCTCACTCTTTCCATCCAGCCATCTGCGACAGCCCCATTAACCTGCACAGCCAGCTTGCCGCCACCTGGTCTTGGCTTTGCCGGATTGGAACCCTCCTACACCAGTGGTCCAAGCTCTAGGTAATAAGGAAACTCCATGAGCTGCTGGGGTTGTCGCAGGTAGTCTGCACCTGAGAGGTTTCCTTTCCTCTTTCCAGCTGCCCAATGCTCCCCACTCTGTTACTGTGTCCTTCATGTGTCAGGTCTGTTTACATCCAAGGTCACTGTGGCCAGGTGGACATGTTGGTGAGGTCCCTATATCGCTAAAGGGACTGCTGAGGTGTGGAATGGCTGGACATCACACATCCTGAGCAGTTTATTTGAAGGAGGTTGTGTGTGTGTGTCTGTGTAGTGAATGTTTTCTTTGCTGTGCTTCCCTGGCCATATCCCCTTGGGATTCCTCAGATTATACTGGCATACACATAAGGGTCTCTGTCGTTTAAGACTCACTAGAGTGATACATTGCCTATATCTACTGGGTCTGGTGGTGACTAGTAAAGGAGAGTTAATCTGATGTAACGCGTTGATTATTGGGCGAGGTTCTGGTGCGGGTGGGAGCATGAATGTGCAGTGTGCTAAGAACCATCGAAGAGGGCTGCTCTGGGAACACAGAAGGGCAGCTCCCAGGGGAACCAGGGACAGTTTCCAGGAGGGGGCCATTGCTTAGAAATTCTGAGTCTTACAAGAGGGATGGGGTTGGCTGTGTAGGCCTGATTTGAGGACCAGAGGAGCTCTTGAAGTGTGTTCAGCGAGCAGGAACTGCCGGACAAGGCACGCAGCTTGCCAGAGAGCACCTGGCACTTTGGGTGGCCGAAGTGGCAGGAAATGAAGCTGCAGGTAGTGTGACGGGGTTCTACAGGGATGCATAGATAGGTAGACAGGTAATTAGAAGGGAGGGGACTTGTCAGGGGAACCAGAGGCAAAGATGGCCCACAGGGTGCCGTCTGCAAGCTGGAGAAGCAGGGAGGTTGGTAGCACGGCTCAGCTGAGGTCTGGCAGCCTTGCAGTCAAGGGAGGTGGGGGATGACTTGGTGGTGGCAGAAGGCCAGAGAACCTGGGGCCTGTTGGGGTGTGTCTTGGTGCCTGAAAGCTGCAGAGCCTCTGTTCTGACACCGTCAGGAAGAGGTGGCTGTCTTGGCTTCCGGAAGGGAAAGGAGCTCCAGTTCCCTCTTCCTTTGCTTTTTCCTCTGTCTGGGCCCTCAAGCAATTGGATAACACGTGTCCATACTGGTGAGGGTAGATGTAACCTTCTCAGTCCACTGAATCAGAAGCCGGCCTCATCCAGGAGCACCCTGCGAACACGTCCAAAAGTGTCGCTTCACAGCGTGGAGCAGCTCTTATTCCCGTCCAGCTGACAGCTACTGATGAAGCCTTTCCGTGTTTCTCCTGCTAGCTAGAGACTATGATGTGCCTTTAAGGGGAGAGCTGCAGGCGGCTGTGGGGAGAGAGCGCTGCAGACTTGGAGCTAGGGACAGACAGGGTCGGAGGGGAGAGGCAGGTGGATTCCTAGTCTCGTTTGTTGGCTAACCATTTGCGCCCACTGAGGGCCCAGCGTGTGCCAGGGCAGCTGTGTAAGTGCTGACTGGTACAGTAGTACGTGACGGGCAAGACGTGCTTTGAGCTCTCTGGAGACGTCAGCAACGTGGGTGCATGTAAGTAGCTCTGATAACGGTGTACAGAGGGAGAGCACAGGGAGAGAGAGAGTGCAGGTGTCCCTGCGCCTGACGGGAGAACAAAGTGGGTTCCTGAGGGCACTCAGCCAGGATGTCACCAAGAGGGATGGCCCTGCCCACGGGGAGGGAAGGTCAGCTGACTTGATTTCCAGGCCAAATCCCAACTGTGACTTGGAGCTAGTCTGCTAACCCTGTGGGCTTTGGTTGCATCTTGGGCAACATGGAGGCGAAATGGATGATCTGTCTGTCATCTAGGAGGTGACATTAGATCTGGGTTTCCAGGGTAGAATTTCAGCAGGCGGTGAGGGAGCTGACCCTCTAATTCCTCAGGCAGAGGGGATAGAGGGGGAATATGCCTGGCTGTGGGTGAAACAAGGCTGCCACAGAGGCAATTGGAGGGTTCACTGTTAGGCTGGAGTGCGGCCAGACTGGGAGAAACCTTGAGCTGACTTTGCTGAGGAGGTTGTAAGTGTTTTGTTTTAATTTTTAACAGTGGAGAGACATATATACCCTGCTGTGCTTGGGGAGTATTCTTCATATTTGGAATTTTTTTTTTTTTTTTTGATAAAGGAAGCAAAGATGATCCTAGTTTCGCTTCTCCTTTCTCAGCCACATTTCTAGATCAGAGTTCAAATGGTGACTATGAACTAAGATGGGGTAGGGCAGGGTATGTGGACAGACACGTGAGGAATTCCGTGGGCTTATGAGACAGAGGCTGCTGACCCACTGCCCAGGTGCGACACAGGTGCTGTGCCCTAAGGATGTGCCCAGCCCTGCTTTTCTTCTGTCCCGCCACCTCTGGCCACTGGGTCTTGCTCTTCTGGGGCATCTGGTCTTTTGCAAAGCAGTCCTTCCACTCAGAACTAAAAACCCTCACTCCACTAGATAAGAAACTTTGCTTTTCTGTCTTTCTGTCTTTTTTTCTTTCTTTCTTTCTTTCTTTCTTTCTTTCTTTCTTTCTTTTCTTTTCTTTCTTTCTTTCTGACAGGGTCGTACTATGTACTTCAGCTTGACCTTGAACTCACTATGTAGTACAAGATGATCTCCAACTCACAGTGAGCCTCCTATCTCAGCCTCCTGAGTACTTGGGTTACAGGCATGTGCCACTATGTCTGGGTGAGAAGAAACTCCTGTAGGGTTGTACAACTCAGAAACAGGATGTGACTGGCTCAGGGTCACTCAACGGGTCTACACCGCTGAGTGTGGAGGGCAGAGTTAGGGTTAGAAGCCTTGCATTGAAAAGGGTCTTTCCCTCTAGACAGGGGGCTGAAAACTACTGGAAGGCCAGGTGTACCTTCGCTGCCTGTTTCTGTGAAGTGCAGTTTATGTTTATTTTTATCTTTTAATTGATTTGGTACACAGTCTCATGCAGCTCATAGTATCCTGTTTTCAGCCTCCCCAGCACTGGGGTTACAGGTGTGTGCCACCATGCCCAGACTCAGCCGCCAGCTCAGCACACCTGGGGGCAGAGCTGTGTGTGGTGCTGGGGATCGAACCCTGGCCCCTGCGCTTGCTTAAGCAGGTTCTTAGTCTGCTGAGCTATCTCTCCATCCCTCACTGCCTGTTTCTGTTGTGACGTTTTATTGGAGCAAGTCGTGCCCATTTGTTCAGGTCTTGCAGTGGCTGCTTTGGGACTCCAGCAGTATGGTTGAATATCTGGGCTAGACTGTGTGGTTCATGCTGTGATGCTCAAGAGGACATAGTTTGCTAACCCTTGGCGTAGATGATTATTTCTAGAGACAATGTATTTGTTTATAGTGGGTTGTAAGCTTTATGAATTAAATTTGCTTATTTCCTTAATACTGTACTCATATAGGTATCAAAATCTAGGGAGAATAGATTTGACACGTCCCATGAAATGTGTTACAGCACAAATTTTAGACCCAGACGTGGGTTTGAATCCTTGCTGCTTCTTGTAGACTAAGGTAAGTTACTTGGTCCAAGTGTCATTTTCTTTGTCTGCGGAATGAACAATGGAACCTCCTTTACGTGGCCATTGTGAAGATTAATGGACTCCATGCTACTTGGCATATCGGGCTCAAAGGCTGGCTCTTGGCACATTATTGTTAAGGCTTCTCTGTGTGGCTGCTTGGCATTGTGTAAGGTTGGCCTGTCCAGGGTCTTCCCTGCTTGAATCCTGGGGCACAAGTGCAGTCACCTCCCAGGCTGCTTTCAGGGAGGCCCGCTGGGTAAATGCTCCAGGTTTACAGTCCTTGTGCCTGTCCTTTCTTGCTGGGAAAGGGGAAACCACTTAACACAAAAGAGACTCAAAGGGCCATCTATTTTAGCTCCATCTGCAACTGGACAGCATTAATGTTTAGTAGCGAGAGAAGTGGCAGTGGAAGTAGTATTTTGGAAATCACATTTGTCTATAATACATGAACGTTGTAATCACAGGTTTCCCCATGACATTTTTCTGTGGACTTCTTTCTTTTCATTGGTGTAAGGATCATATTTGTTTGGTCACTATGTCTCCTTTACTTTTCACTCCTTGCTGGGACAGAATACCTGACATCCCAAATCAAGGAAGGAAAGGTTTATTTCCATGATTTGTGGAGACTTCAGGACCCCACTCGGCTGGTTCCAAGGCAGACTGGCACATGAAAGAGAACAGCAGCTTATGACAGCAGCACACAGCAAAGAGCAAAAGGAGGAGATGCCTCTCTCCCTTCCCGCCTGACTCCAAAGACTGGGGCTCCATGTCCATCCTTCCTCAGTTCCCTTTTTATATCCTTTTTGTGCTGAGTCACTCTAGGGTGGGCCCTCCACACCCTAGGGTGTGGAATTGCTGAGCCAGTATAGTTGAGCTTTAAACTTCTCCAGTTGGCATAGTGTACCAGCGAGTACACTACATTAGTCCCTTTTGTGCTGCTATAGCAGAATACCTGAGACTGGTTGTGGAGAGATTTAAGATCAAGGTACAGCTGGTAAGGATCATGTTGCCATGCCGTAGTGATAGCAGGGAAAGAACTTCCAACCCAGAAGATATCTGGGATGAGTTTGTGTTCTCTGAAATCGAAGAATGAATTTTAGGAACAACAGAGGTTAAGAGCAGAGTATGTTTATTGAGGGAAAGGAAGCTTGTCAGACAAAGGGACTGAAGGGGACCCGAGTGGGTTGCCAAGTTTTCTAGGGATTTTTATAGAGCAAAATCACAACAGAAAGCAAGTCTAAGGTTGGAAACATGGAAAATTGCAAGGTGGGCGTGGGATGGCACAAAACTGTGGTCAGCCAGTAAGATTGCAGGCATAATTGCTCAGGTAAAATTGATTAAATTGGGATCAAATGGGGAATCCAGTCACATAGCAAGCAACATGAATACAGAACAGGGGCTCTTCCTGTAGGGGCTTGGGTTAGTTAGACTCTTTCTGGCTTTTTCAAGGTGGTTGCCACGTATTTGGAACATGAATCCCTGATGCCCACCCCTAGGGAGGCATTTGGGTGCTTTTGTTGGATCTGTTGTCCTGAGGTCTGGCCTACATGGAGATGCCTCTCTCCATTTGCGAGGTATCTTGTCTTCCATACTGGCTCCTTGGAGGGCCCAGCCCCATCTGACTGCCTATGGTATTTCTGCCTCACTCAGCTGCCTACGGCCATGGCGTGGTGGCATGTCACGGGAACGCATGCATATGAGGATAAAAGAGGGCTGAGCTCATTTTCATCAAGAACTACTGCGATGACTAGCCCACTGCTGCAGTAACGTAACAGCTCCTTTAATTACTACCTCAGAATCCACCTCTCCACACTATTGCCCTGGAGATTAAGTTGTCTGCGTATGAACTCCGGGCAGTGCATTTTAAACTGTAAGAAGGTGAAGGAGGTGGCAGTAGCCCAGTCCTCCCCAGCTCTGGAGAGGACTCTTGGTTCTTGCCATATGGCAAAGCACTGTGCCATGGTAGGCTGCTCTTTCCGAAGTACAGTCTGTGCTACCTTGTTTCTTAGAATCGGCCCACAGCTTCTCATTGTCTTTGGGGTGAAACGCAGTCATCCTTGAAAGGCACACCTACCAGGCCTTACCCAGGGTCTAGCCAGTGGGGCTCTCCCTTCCACAGGCGCACACTGAACTGGCTGGGAACGGGTGCTATGTTAAGGTGCTGCCAGGCAGGTCAGGGGCGAGTGCTGGGATCTGACGTGGACCTGCTGTCTCCCTATCTGGGCAGTTCCTTTCATCCCTTATGGCCTGCGGGAACAGTCCTCCACCCTTTCGGGATTCTGCCTCCTTTTCTCCCCTTTCAGGTGCTCAGAAACCGGCATCTCTGGCTACTTCTAAAGAAATATCTGCTCCTTGGCATTCATGCTGTGGTACCAACTGGGATGGCTGCAGCTCTGTTCAGCAGCATGGTGGCCCATTTTCCCCATAGAAACCGCACAGCAAGGGGCCTCCCTGTTGTGCTTTGTAATGGTGTGATACTTTGTATTCGCTGAGAATTTACTTTCTAGCCCATTAGCCTTACCTCATTATACCTACACAACTCCAGCTTTACTCAAGTGTGTTTTAAACATCATAAAGTTCCATTCCCATCTGTTTTTGTAGTGCTGGGCATTGACCTTGAGTCCTCCTCACACCTGCAGGAAAATGCTGTACTAGAGTTCATTCTGTGTCATCCCTGAGTGACTTTCAGTTCGTGTGCAGAGTTGTGTAGCCAACGCCACAGTCCATCAGAAACATTTCCATCGCCCTTCCCTTCTCACTTCAGTTCAGATATCTAGGAGAAAATAAAATTTCCTGGTGATAAAAGATAAAAGTTTGCATCTAGTGTATAATCATGAGAAATAAAAAATTACGTCTGTTATATGATGATGTGGATGAAGCGCAAGTGGTAGGTATCAATAAGCAAGATTGGAGAATGGGGTGCACTTAGGTTGTGGGCTGGCTGCACAGGAGGCTTGGAGGGCTGCCAGTTAGCCCTGCCTGAAGGCGCATGTTGTTGTTGGCTGTGGTGAGCACATCTGTCCTCCCAGTGCTTGAGAGGCTGAAGCAGGGCTGTGAGTTCAAGGCCAGCCTAGACTGCGAGTGGGCGATTACACTTTATCCTAATAGTGCTTTCATGACCTTTTTTCTTCTTCTTTTTTTTTTTTTTTGTATGTATTTAGTACAGGATCTACAGGGTCTCACTACGTAGGTTGGACTTCTAGTGATTTTCCTCTTTTCAGCCTCCCAAGTGCTGGGATTACAGGCAGGAACCACCACACCCAGTCTCAGTCCCCTGACTCAGTGGGTCCTGGGGCAGGGCTGGCATGGAAGGCCTGGGAATCGAACTCTGGCTGCTGCACTATAAGCAAGTGCTTTAGTCTGCTGAGCTATCTGGCCAGGCCTGGTGACCATTTTTTAAATGTTCACATTTCTAACAATCTGCCCCTTTAGTAGTCATAAGATGTGATGTTTGGTTTCACAGCTTTTTGATATAGAAAACATTGAGTTTTTTTGGAATTCTTTTTCATCTAAGATATGGCAAATCTAGTTTGATTTTATACATTTTACAGATCAAACTAGAGATGAGTTTACTAAGATTTAAGATGCTACATTCCCCCCCCAAAAAAAACCCCAAAAAACTACATTTCTAATCATATAGCCAAGGATGTTTGCAATCTAGACAGTAAAGCCACTAGCTTAGGAACAATTACTTTTTTCTTCTGTAGGTATTTCTATGTTTAATAGAGCAGGTTGCATTTTAACTTAGGTAAGAGTGCTCTGTGGCGCGTACGCGGAGGTCTCTGCCTGCAGAGGCAGGGTTAGGGTTTGACCTAGCTGTACCTCCAGGTCTCCAGTGGGCAGGGTGCGGCTCCAGCAGAGATTGGCGTCCTTGGTTTTACAGCTGGATTGCTGCCAGGAGGTGGGCTGTGGTCTGAAGAGAGTCTCTGGGGGCGTGTGCGCCAGGGTTCACCTCCCTACGCTTTTTTTTTTTTTTGCGGAACCGGGGATTGAACTTGAGCCCTTGTGCTTGCCAGGGAAGCACTTATTCTACTGAGCCATCTCCCGGGCCCCTAAGTTTTATTTATTTATTTATTTATTTGGGCGGTAACAGGCACCAAACTCAGAACCTTGCGCTTACCAGGCAATGCTTATTCCACTGAGCTATCTCCCTGGCCCACTCCCTACATTTTATTTTTTATTTTATTTTATTTTATTTTTTTTGTGGAACTGGGGATTGAACTCAGCCCCTTGTGCTTGCCAGGCAAGCGCTTATTCTACTGAGCTATCTCCCTGGCCCCAACTCCCTACATTTTAAAAAATAATTTAAACATTCACTGTACATTTCAATCACATCTTGTATTGTGGAACACTGAAAAATAATAGGAATCCTTGAGTCCATCTTGAGAAATAAGGCAGTAGGGGCGAGAGGCAGCGCGTCCCGCTGTTCCCGGCTGCCGAGCCGGGAGCCGCTGTTCTCGCCGGCCCCTGCCTGCCACCCTCCTGGACTGCAGCCTCTGCCTGCTGGGAACTGAAGCCTCTGCTCCTCTAGGTTGTGGGTGCTGGAGGCTGTGTCTCAGGCTGGGGAGGAGGACAAGCCGTTCAAGCGCGGCGATGCCTTACACTGGAGCATCCTAAGCCTGAGGGAGCTGCTGCAACTTACTGAACGAACTCTTGTCTGTTAAAGCCCACAGAGCGGTGCAGCTCAGTCGTGGCAGCGGGGGACCATCTGCTTACTTTCTGTAAGTTTTCAGGAGCAAACAGCTTTCAAAATTGATTCAGAACAGCATTAACAACATAAAATTCCCACTTTTTGATTCTCCTTTTCTTTTCCTTCCAACTCAGCCTTCCCTTTTGAACACCTTTCTGCCTTCAGCCAGTGCTGCCAAGTCCGCCCAGCCTTTCCCGTCACCACCGACACCTTCCAGTTGCACACTGTGGCCCTCTGCGCACACTCGGGAGAATGTCCTGCTGGTGTCTTTCTCTGTCCCTGTGGCTGTCCCTCCCATCGTCCTCTTCCTCTCCCTTTTTGTGACACAAGGTCTTGCTATGTGGTCCAGGCTGGCCTGGAATTCTCTAAATTTCCCACCCAGGCCTTGAGCTGCTGATTCTTCTGCTTTGCTACCTCAGAGCTGGGGTTACGAGCTTGTGCCTTGGTGCCCAGCCTCCCTGCCTCCTTTCTGCCCTCTGCAGTTCAGTGTCCACTCTGCAGTCTAAGTGCTCTTTTTAGGCTCTGATTACGTGCTACCTTCATGTTTGCAGCATTTTAATTTTTATTTACTTAATTATTTATTTGATACAGTGTCTTGCTACGCAGCTCTGACTTAGACTCATAGTAACCCTCCTATCTCAGCCTGCCCAGTGCTGGCATTAGAGGCCACCATGCCTGGTTTTGGCGCCCTGGCTTCAGGGACTGGCATGGCATGTGGTGCTGGGGCTAGAACCCAGGTCCTCGTGTTGGCCAGGCAGGAGCTTAGACTGCTGATCTGTCTCCCCAGCCCCTGTTCGCAGCTCTTCAGTGGTTCTCCGTGCACTTGGAGGAACCCTCTGCTCCTTCCGGGCCCGAGCACTCAGGCTCTGGTGCTTCTCTGGCCCACCCCTCCACTGGAGCCACCCCTCATTCCATGTCCGGAACATGCCCATTGCATTTCCACCGTGGCTTGGCAGACTCGGGCAGCCCAAGCCCGCAGTTCTCCTCTTCCCTCTGAGGGTCAGGCTCCTTGGGAAGCTCTTCCCTAATTCTGCCTTCCAGGCGATCTTCCCAGCGCTCTACTGTGTATCCTGTTTGTTCCTCTTTGTCCCTTTCACTGTGTGTATCCTTCGTGTATGGTCTTCACTGTCGTGTCTCTCATAGACTTCATCAATCTAGGTGATTTAAAGAGTTTAAGACCGAAAGTGCACACAGAAGGGCTGAAGGCGTGGTTGGTTTTGGCTGGGGGTCACCCTGGTGTCTAGGAGGAAGTAAACAATCAGAATTTAAAAGTGAGCTAAATGTTTGGGACAGTTTGAGTAGCTCTGCAATAAGATCATAGGGCACATGGTATGATAAAAAATTACTGTGAATATTTAATTAAAAATTTCATTACAGTAAAAGACACATTGCTGTTACTCCTCACTTTGGAAACACTTTATCCTGTCATTCTTGTCACCTTCTAGAGGAGTTCTGGGAAATTTATTTTATGACTGTCCTTAGTTATGTTGCCCTGGCTGCCTCAGTGGCCGGAATTGATTCTAAATATGTACCTTTCATGGTCATTTTGACTTTGGAGAAGAGCCAGAAGGCCAGGGTGCCAGCTTTGGTGGGTGAGATGGGTAGGGATGCGCTGATGTCCTTACAGGTCTGCTTTTTCACTGTGTAGGCCCCAAAAGCAGCATCCACAGTGTTTCTAATTACCACAGTAAGAGGACTGGAAAGAAGGCTTCCAGAAGTAGCAGGAACGATGGGATAAGTGAAGTGAGGGGAGTATGCTGAGCTGGATTAATGGCAGTGTGCCTTACCTTTTGTCGCATATGTTTTAATTTAAACATTCACCTTATATTTCAATCACATCTTGTAAGAATCCTTGAGTCCTTCTTGATAGATACGGCAGTGAGTGAGAAAGACGGAGGTCTCTGCTTTTTGTAGGATGTCGGAGGCGTTTGGTGGGAGGGAGGAAGAGCTGCAGCCGGGACCCAGGAACACTCCTGCGCCGGTTCCATAGCTCTGACGCGCTTTGTCGGCACAGGCCCTGCAAGTCTGTTCTCCTTCCAGGAACTTTGCAACTGCTTGTCAGGGTCATTGACAACAGTGTTGGGATTGTGGCCAGCGCCATGGTGGAGGGAGGCTCAGGCTATGGTGTGAGGCTCTTCAGTAACTGGTGCTAGGTGAGAGGACCATCGGCTTGATATGTGACACTGAGCAGACACGCAAAAGCATGGTCTGGGTGCGGAGGAATGCTTAAGACTCTTCTGTCTGTCCACACAGGGACAGAGACGTGAGACATTCAGTAGCAGTTTATAGCTCATCAATCAGAATAGCCTCTGCCTTCAGGAAGCAGTAAGGCATTTATATACACAAACACCTTTACACGTATGTGTGCAGTTTCTATCAGTGAAAAATGGTGTATTAAATGTGCTAGTGGCTTCTGGGTACACATTTGTCCTTCATTTGTGCCTTCAGGTGGCATTTCAGGTGCTGTGCTTGGTCCTTGAGGATGGAGCTTGTGGATTTGCCCCTTCCTCTGCCTGCGGGAGAGCGGACTCGTAGCCACATGTCTCCTTTTGCAGTTATGGTGGGCAGACATCTTGTGAAGAGAGGTTAGATTATTCTTAGCTCTGGCTCAGCGTGCTCAAGTTCACTTTGTCACACAGCTCAAGTTGCTGCATTTACAAAATTTGCTTCATTAAATGTTTTAGAAGGTGTAAGGGAAGGATTTTAGATCACAAGGCTGAAGCTGGATTTTAGGGCTTCATGTTCTGTTTCTGACACTCGCTGGGCTTTGTGACTGTGGGAGCAACAAGTTCTTCTCCATGTGCCCTGTGGAGGTGACACTAAGCCCCTTAAAGGAGAAGTTATGAAGCACAAGGAGTTAGTAGATGTAAGAACATAGAGAACAGCACTTGGCACTTAACCAGGGCTGTAGAAGTGATAGCCACTTTGTAATGTCAGTATCCACACTTTGATTTTGGCATAATTAAAAACATTTCTTTGGCTTCTTGAGACAAGGTCTCACTATGTAGCTCAGGCTGGCCTTGAACTCACTATGCAGCCCAGGATAGCCTCCAACTTGCTGTGATTCTCCAGCCTCAGCCTCCTGAGTACTGGGATCACAGACATGCCTGGCTGTCATAATTTAAAAAAAAATTTATGTGGAAAATTCAGTATTTATTTTTTCCCATAATAAATAAATAATATTTTTTACTCCCTTAAAAACCAATTTTATTTTTTTGAGGTAGGGTCTTAACTATGTTCAGGCTGGCTTTGAACCAACTATATAGCCTAGGCTGGCCTCAGACTCAGGTGATCCTTTTTGCCTGAGCCTCCTGAGTGCTGGGATTATAGGTGTGTTCTGCCACGCCCAGCTGAAAACCAGCTTTATCAAGGTATACTCTAGGAACAATAAAACATACCTATAGTAAGTGCACAGATTAAGTATCATAAATGTATAAACTCATGTAACCCTCTCTACAGTCGTGATGCAAGCTTCTCTATCAGCTCTGAACTCTCCTAGTACCTTCAAAGTCTTTTTAATGTTTCTTTTATGAGGGTTCCTGAACTGTGCAGGTCAGGATGGCCTTGAACTCACTATATGTCCTGTTCCAGCCTTGATCTCCCGAGATCTTCCTGCCTTAGCCGCACATGCGCTGGGTTTACAGGCACATGTGAACATACCTGGCTGATTGCTTCCTGTAAGTAAAGCAGCTGCATTCACTTAAAATGGTATTGATTGAGTTAATTTGTTGCACTCTATAAAGCTTATTTTCCTACATAATATAAATGTGTAGGTAGACATCTAGAGTTTTGCTAAAATTTTCTTTTTTCTTTTTTTTAATTTTTGCGGCAGGATTTCCCTATGTAGTTGAGGCTGGCCTTGAGCCCAGCAATCCTCTTGCCTCAGCCTCCTGAATACTGGGCTTCGGGCTCGCGCCCCCACAGCAGGCTGACGATGTCCTGTTGTGGGGAGAATGTCAGTGGGAGGACACTTGTGTCCAGTCTCAACACAAGTGGATATGTGACTGTCTTAGCTTTCTCTCTTAGACTGCCTAGCAGATGACGTTTTGCACCATTTGTGCCTTGCTAATGCCTGATTCCTGTGAGGACAGTACTATGAGAGGATGTCTAGCAGTTGGACTTTTTCCTGTAGTGGTTTCAGTGAAAATACTAGTATAGGAAGAGCTGACCCTATCCAGTACTTACTGTGAGCCAGGCGTCGCTAAGAGCTACCTGCGTGACATTTAATTCCTTCAGCCCCACGAATTTGGTGGTGGTATTCCTGTTTTACAGATAACGGGAGTATTCTTAGCTTGGAGAGGCCGGGCAGCCTGCCCAAAGCCACCCGTGGCTACCAAGTGATGGAGCCCTGTTATTAGTGGTAGCTTCCCCTCGAATTGAACGCTTGAAAGCAGTGAGGTACGGTGGGAGTATTTTCCCCTATTTGCCAAGCTTTGAACGTTTATGGATTTTTCACATCTATTTTCACTCTCCTCAAAACTACCAGTAGGGTAGTGAAGGAAACTGTATGTTTTGTCCACTTATGCAAAGGTAGGCATGCACTTTCTGTAAGGGGACGGATAGCAAAGGTTTTGGCTCTGTGACCGTCTGGCCTCAGCCGCAACTGCCCAAGCCTAGGAAAGCAGCCTGGACCGCTGCGGGAATTAGGAGTGCGGCTGTGTTCCGGTAAAGCTTTGTTTACACGACAGTCGGCAAGCAAGCTTTAGCCTTCGGGGTGCTGTGTGCTGACCCCTGCGGGCATAGACCGAGGACCCCGCTCTGGTGCCAGGTGTGCCCTGAGCGGCCCCGCCCCTGGCTGCCGCGGGTATGTCCCCTCCGGGGTGTGCGCGGGAGATTCAGCCCCGGCTACTTGAGAGTGACGGTAGCGATGCTCTCTATTGGGCTCTTTTCCCAGTGGCATTTAATGCGCAGACCACCCGGTGAGATGGTGGCCCAAGGCCCGGGTGGGGGTTGGGCTCTGCGTGCAGGCAGTGACCCGAGTGGTGGGCGCAGTCCCTGGCTTCTTCCTCGCCGTGGCGGGCGGCGCGCAGTGGAGGTCACACTGGAGCCTCTCTTCAGGACTGCGTCTGCGCGCCCCCGAGCCGCTGGCCTAGGTGAGGGCGTGCTGCTCCGTCACTTCCTGGGAGAGCGGCAGGCAAGTTGGTGCAGCGGACGGGGCGCAGGAGGGGCGTGCTGTTCGCCCGGGCTCAGCTCCGGAGCCACTTTGATGATTAACAGGGATTATTTCTTGTCTTGTGTTGGGTGCAGTAGATGTGCACAGCACTTTGGTCTCTCTTTTGTGAAGGTTCACTTTGCCGCGGCGCTGTGAACTAGTAGTATTCCCGTTGTAGTGACAGAAAAAACGAGGCTCAGCCAGGAAGGCGGTAACTAAACCTAAGTCTGTCTTCTCAAATACCACAGCACTGCTGTCTCCGAGCATGATGGTGCAGATGTAATGAGTTGGTGCATGTTAAGGATTCGTAGCAGTGCTTGTCCATGCTACTGTTGCTTGTTGTTATTGCTGTTTTTGTTATCAGAATAGAGGAGTAGTAACTTTAGAGGTGAAACGAAGCGTCGCTCATTTTTTGTGAATTATAAATAAGCATTAAGTGCCTAACAGTGGTCTGGTGTTAGTAAATCTTATGACTATACATAGGAAGAAGCTACATAAACTTTTCCTTTTATTTATTTTTGTCTTTATTTAGACAGGGCCTTGCTATCTATTTCAGGTTGGCCTCAAGTTTGTGGCAGTCCTGTTGCCTCAGCCTCCTGAATGCTGGAATTACAGGCATGTGCCGTCACGCTCAGATCCTCTTGATTCTATTTATTTAGTTATTTATTTATTTATTGCAGTACCGGGTATCAAACGGAGGACCTTGCACTTGCCAGGCTTATGCTGCCGAGCTATCTCCCCAGTTCTCCTCTTAATTTTGCAATACCTCTACTAGTGATGGATCCAACATGAACTTAAAAGGCTAAAATAAGCCATTTGGTTCTGTTGGTTATTTGAGTTGTCTAACATTATTTCCCTGCAGAAGTGGTGTTTCCTACATGCTAGTCTGTCAGCTGTGGAGAAGGTAGGTGATGTGAACAAGACAGAAACTGCCTACTGCTTGGTCTGGTTTCAGACTGACTTCTGAGTATGATGAGCACACAACCTGAGTGCCTGTGCGGTAACTGCACAGTTAGTGTGTCAGACTATCTTGTGAACTCCCTTGGAGAAACCTATGAAAAATATGATTTCTAAAAATACTCTTATGGGGGCCGGGGAGATAGCTCAGTAGAAAAGCACCTGCCTGGCAAGTGCAAGGTCCTGGGTTCAGTCCCCAATACTGGGGAAAAAAAATATCCTTATGAAGGAGACGTACTGTTAGGCTTATTGGATTAGCACATGTTGTTTGCACACCTGTAAGGCCACTGGTTGGTATCAGATTCTCCACGACAAAAGAGCCAAAGCACCTGGCTGCTCTTTGGCTTGGAGCTTGTGAAGTCTGCAGACCCTGGAGCCCTGCAGTGTTGCCAGTCAGGAACCGCCCGCCTTGCTGTGCTGCCCTGCTCCCACCCATCCTGCACCCTTGTCCACCTCCTCCAGCTTCCGGCTTACGCTGTGGGTGAGCTCCCCTCTTGTTGCTGGAAATGTAGTAAGTGCTCAGTAAACGGTTGCATTTGAGACACTGCTTAGCTCTTGGGATCTTTGTTGGCACTGACTCTGGCTCTGGCTCTGCAGAAGTACGACTCAGAGCGCCTTTGGCCTTGACAGTAGCCTCTGTGTCCACTTGCGCCAGTAGGCTCGGAAGCGTGGGTGCTTGATATATTAAGTGACTTCAAAGGTTTCTTTTACAGTTGTGAAAGCAGTAGCTGACCTACAGTATTTAAATGACCATGGAATACCCATCCCTGACAAAACTAACTAAAAAAAGGGGATACAAATGAAGGGCCATTTTGCATCTGTATATTCAAAGTAGTTAGGATAGATATACAGCTACTTTCTCTTCTATGAGTAGAAAGATTTGTACTAATAGTGTTTGTGGACAGGATATCATATCTGCATCTTGTACAGTGAATAACCACTAAGACAACAATATGCAATGTATTAATTATTGAAACTGTCTTACTAATCAGTTTTGAAACTATCTCATTGCTATTTGTTTCTCAATAAAATTATTAAAAAAACAGTAACTGAGCAGTATGTATACAAAAGTGAAATAATTTGCTCAACAATGCGTTATTGTAAACTATTTTACATGTGCACTGTGTATTACACCATACATTGCATCCGTTTTGTGTTCATACATACCTATACCTGTATGAGGCTGCATCTCAAACTATGTACAGTATCTTAATGACAATTTAGTATTTCTCAAAAAAATTAGTAATTTTAAAGTCTTTTATTAAGACTCAAAAACCAGTCAACTAAAGTGAATAGAGGGGCTGGAGAGATGGCTCAGTGGTCTAAAGCACCTACTTGAAACAAGCTTGGCAAAGCACAGGGACCGCGGTTCGATCCTCCAGCACCACATGCCAGCCAGCCGCGCCCCCTGGTGGGCTGAGCTGGGTCCCCATCCGGAGCAGGGTCCCCTAAGCCTCACAGGACTGCCGCTCCCCAGACAGCAGGGTGAGACCACTTGCCTCCTCAAAAGTAAAGCAGAAAAAAGACCGGAGAGATAACTTAGGCAAGCACAAGGACCAGGGTTCAAACCTTGGCACCACATGCCACAGCGGCCCTGACCCCAGGGCACACTGAGCCAGCCACCAAGTCCGGGTGTAGTGGTGCACACCTGTAATCCCAGCGCTTGGGAGGCTGAGACAGGACAAGCAGCGCTGTGAGACCCTGTACCAAATACATTTTTTTAAAAAAGTAAAGCAGAAAGACTGGCACCAACTTCATCTCCTATTCTTAAATTCTGTTCATTAAACAGAAGCATGCCCCCAAGAAAGCAGGCCTCTGTCCATCACATAAGCCAAAATAAACTCTCCCAGGAAAGGCTACGGTCCAGAGGGATTACTCCAAGTGGAGTCCGGGGGTTTACAAAGTCTGAGCTATATCCCTGCCACTAATTTCCTGGTAGATGACTCGCTAGGGTTAAGTACCACAGAAAGAAAGCAATTCACATCGTGATTCTTTGGAATTTCCAGCAACCTTTAGCCCAGCACAGGGAAGCCCTGAGAATTAAAACTGAACCTCCAAACAAACCACACACGGTAGCAATACCCATGTCCCAGCAATTGGGAGGCTGAAGCAGGAGGATCAAAGGGCGAGGCCAGCCTAGGCAAAACAGGGGTATAGGAGAAGAGGTGGCAAGGGCATTTAGGGTGGGAGAAGGAAGGCAGTTAATCCATTGTGAGTCCCTTTGTCATGGATATTCCATTTGGGTTTATTTTTTTTCCTCAAACTCAGGACCTTGTGCTTGCTGGGCAGGCCCTTAAATGGCACCGAGCTGTCTCCTGGCGCCATTTAAGAAGCTTTTGTGTGGAAGAGAGTTGTTGAGGAAATACAAAGGGTTCTGCTCTCCTCTATGTGAGTGCACTCATTGACCCCTCATCTGGGCGTTTAATGTCATCACGCAGTTGTATTCAGGGAGCCTGTTTTGAGTCAGACTTACACATTTTCTCACTGCTATCCTTGTAGCAGTCCTGGGAAGTGATTGGAATCCCCAGGAGGAAATGGTGAAGGGTAGAGCCCAGGGCCAAGGTTAGAGTGAAGATAGATCTGCCTTCAGAGTCTGCATTGTGCTTTCAGCAGTGCCCTACTGGCAGTGTGTGTGCACTCCTGGCGATGTCACAGCGAGGGGACATACCTGCTGCTTGTGCCTTTCCAACACAGGGCCCAGCGAGGGGACGCTGAGGTTGAGTTTACACGTTAGAAGCATTGAGGTTCTGGCATTGAAAAAAAAACAAAAACAAAACCCAATCATAGCATGTAAGATACAACTGGTAGTAGCCACAACTGGTAGTAGCCATTGGAATCCAGTTGGAGAATTTAAATGCCCCAGAAGGCCACAGGCTTCACTGTAACTGTGCCAAGTAGATTACAGAGGATTGCATGACAGATGATAGCAGAATCAAAATGAACTCCTGACAGAAGAGATGTGTGTGTGTGTGTGTGTGTGTGTGTGTGTGTGTGCACGCGCACACACGTGCACATGCCTGTGTGCGGTTGCTCGGTTTTTGTGACAGGTCTTTTCAAGTACTCAGCATAGCAGAGGAACAGGTAGAAGAAAAAAGAGAAAGGAGCTTTTCTTCGAGGACACAGGACAGAATGTGGGGAAGGATGAAGAATTTGGAAGGGTGTTTAGATGTACTTGAAGGAGCCGATTGAGGGTCTTCCCTGAGGTGGCAGGAAGGGTGAAAGGAGATTGTACCTCGGGCTGAGTTGGAGAAAAAGCGAGGAGGTGATCCTGGGACAGATGGGCTTTTGTTTTAAGGGCTTCAGCCATATTAGATGACCATCATGATGATTTTAGCAATTCATACTAGGGCCAGAACCTGTCATTCCTGTCTTTTGGTTGTTATGAAAGGGGTAATGTGTCTCTTAAGACTGCTTCTAGCTGAACGGGGGCATCATCTTGGGGGCGAGGGGGGCTGATGGGACGACGGTTTATGCCTGTGTAGAAGTTAGTGCCAGGTGTCTCAGCTAGGACTGGAAGTTCTTTATTAGTGAAGGCTTGCATCAGAGACTGAAGATACCTTGAGAAAGTTTAAAAAGACAGCATGTTGTGAGTATATGTCATCATGATTAGAGGACACAGAAGGGGAAGCGAGGGGGGGTCTGTGATCAGAATGTGTCCTTTTATCATGATCGTGTTGAAGAAGAAGAGTATCAATCTTTAATTTTTGATACAATGTGACGAAAGGGAGGTGGGCTCCTCTGTAGGCCCTTGACACCACATCAGAGGTGTAGAATAAGGTGGCAGGATTGAGAGGGCTACAGGGGAACTAGTGATGGAAGGATCTGTGACCATTAGGTGGATTTGCTGTATATGAGGAGTCATTCGGCCTGGAAGTGTTTTATGTGTGATGAGCTCACTAGGAGATAGGGCGAGTGGACTCTGATAGATTGTCTTAAAGTGAACATTTTGTCTCTTGTGTTAGTGCGGCAGCTGCTGTGAGTGTGTGGAGACATGGAGTTTATCTGTGAGCTGTGTTATCTAGTTGTTTAGAAAGGTAGGCTACTACCTGAAAGGATGGTCTCGTTTTGTGTCTTAAAATATCCACTGATCCACTGTATTGTGACTCTGAGAGGTGATAGATAGGGTAAAAGGCTGAGTGGGCTTGGGTAAAGTGAGAGCTGGGGCTCTTAGGAGAGCCTGCTGTAGCTTGTGAAAAGAGGAATGCATAGGAGCAGTGGGGTCAGGGGGCTCTAACAGGGTACCCTTTGATGCCTTGTAGAGTGGCTGTGCTAGGGAAGCAAAGTTCGGAACCCAGAGGCAGAAGAAATTAGCCAAATTAAGGAAGGAGAGAACTCGTTTTGTGATGGGCACCTGAAGTTTATGAAGAAGGGCTTTGTAGTCAGCAGTGATCACATGAGTAGTGGGAATGAGGGTGAGTCTTAGATATTTGATTTTTGGTGAGGCTAGCTGAGCTTTGGAGGGAGAGACCCTGTAACCTCATCTTGATAGGATGTTGAGAAGAGTATCTGTGTGTTGGAGGACTAGGGCATGAGTGGGAGAGCAAAGAAGGAGGTCATCAGTGTATTGGAGGAGCAGGCTGGGCTTGAGGTCAAGGGTTTTGAGTTTAGCAGCAAGGGCTTGGCTAAAGAAGTGAGGACCATCTCTGAACCCCTGAGGTAGGACTATGTGAGCTGTTGAGTTCAGAGAGTGTCGGGATCAGTCCATGTGAAGGCAAAGAGGTCTTGGCATTTTGGGTGTTAGGGAATGGTGAAGAAGGCATATAGGCTTGAGTCTCTTCTGATTGTTTAGGGCTATCAGGTATTGGGGCACATAGGGAAATGCTGTGGGATCTCTGAGGCACATTAATATAGGAACGGCAAGGGAAGAGGGAGGGAGGAGCTGGCAGTGTATTGAGTTTGGGTTTGTAGGATGTGTACACTGTGGGGAGAGAAAGATGAGAGAGAAGTGGAGCTTTTGGAGGAGGTCTCTCCCCATGAGAGGTATGGGACAGGTTGGGATCACAAAGAAATTATGAGTGAAGAACAGTGTCTGAAGTCAGTAGAGCATGGGCCTGTCGGAAGGGGTTATGTAGGTCTGCCATCAACACCCAATATGGAGACCGTAGAGCTAATATAGTGACTTTAGAACTCAGGAAGAACACTGTATGTCGTCTCCATGTCAGCAAGAAAAGAGTTTTTTACCCGAGATGAGTTTTACCAGTGAGACTCAGGACTCTGACAAAGCTCTGTTGTTGGTCTTCGGCGGCAAGACCAAGCAGGCCAAGCATTGGTGGATCTGGCTGTAGCGAGTTTTCCTGTGAGGGGATTAGTGGGTGGTTTACCTGTTCTCTGGTGGCTAGGACAGTCACACCTGTAGTGACCCTTGAGCTTGTAGATGTCCCAGTGATGGCTGTAGGCTGGGGCAGGCTTGTGCCCAGTGTCCTTTTTTACCACATATGAGACCATCCAGAAACGATTTGGGTGGCAGAGTTGTTTAGGCTCAGCATTACCTTGTTAAAGTCCTGCTGTGACGGGATTCTTGGGTGTCACAGCCAAAATTTGGCACTGTTGTAGTTAATTTTTGTCTCTATTATTGAAGACACAGAAAGTTAGATTAAGTAAGTTTTCCTGTGGGGTTTGAGGGCTGAGATTTGTCTTTTTAGTTTGGCATGAATGTCAGGAACAGAGAGGGACATAAAATAGTAATTAATAACAATTGTTCCTTTAGGAGAATCTGGGGCTGTATTAGTACACTTAGTTTGGAGCAATACACTTGATTATTAGAATTTTATCTGAATATCAAGTACCTTGAAATATAAAGTGTAACCAGAGAAATACTATTTTTACCAACCATGGACATTTAGCAGTTAAATCCCTGTAGAATGTTAACAGACAACAGTTATATAAGAACATTTGAGAGCAGTAGTCATACATAGTAGAGTAGCATGGCAGTCAGATGGCTTATTTTTTGCAGAACTGGGAATTGAACTTATTTAGGTTATAATGGAGAGCGGTGGCCCTTGAGTTCACATATTTCTGGTGTGATTCCTTCCCTTAGCAAGTCTTCTCTGTTCCCTAATTTGTGAAGGGTTGTGTCTGTCCTGAGAGTGATAAAGTGCAGCAACTGATGCGGTCTGCCATCTCTTGCGCATCTTGACTCACAGAGGTGAATACCATGGTGAGGCTTGTTTGCAGTCCTGAGGAGCCCAGGAGCCGTGGCTCTTAATGCCTGCCCTTGTCCCAGAAGTAATCTAGGGCATGCTTAAGTGCCTCATTTTCCTGGGAATGGTTCACGTGTACCCCAAAGTATATAGGATCAGTATTTCTCAAGTTCTCAGCAGTTCTGGAGCTCTGTGAGTCCAGAGTACTAGACATACAATTTCTTTGATAGCACAGAAGGTTGGATGAACAGGCCTGGGAGGAGGGTCTGGTTGTGTGAGGTGGGGTAGGCTGGATCTCACTGAGGAGAAGGTGTGCCAGGCCCTGTCCAACCTTGTCATCTCTGCCAAGGAGCCACAGTTAACCGAGGACATGGCAGCATCTGCCATAGGACCATAAAGTCAACCATTTGAAAAAGAGGGAAGACTGGAGGTGGAAAGAGATGAAGATGAGAAGGAAAAGGCAGGGGGAGGGAGGAGAGGATCTATAGAAGTGATTCGCCTTTGTGGGTGCGTAGTGATGCATTTTCTACTTCCTACTTTGCTTTCTTTTGTGGAATAATATTTGCCTTGAATTCCTTTTCACATCACAAGTGGATTCAAAGTTCATAGATCTGAAAAGTTTGTAAATTATGGTCTCTGGAAATTGACACATAGTATTGAACTTACTGTAGTAGGATGTTTGTCATCTTTACTCTGCCCTTTTTCCTTAGGGATAAAAATATTGTGAAGATGTTTTCATTAGTGTTTTTATTTGCTATCACCTAAGTGAACTGACACACATTTTTGCTGCTCAGAAGATGACAAAGTTTAACAAATTAAGAAAATGACTGTAGAATTTGATGCAGCACCCCACCCCCTTCCTCAGTCTGGGTCAGTTCCTGGACCAGGGAGGTTGAGGCTACCTTTCCAGCAGGGTGCAGGCCCTTGGATTAGTACGTCAGCTGGGAGCTCTCCTTGGGAATCCTGCACCTAACAGGTAGCCCATTGATTGGAAAAACGATGCTCCTCAAAATAAGGACTTTCCCCCTTAAAACAAGGGTACTCAGCTAGCCCATCAGCCAAGAATTGTGTGCTGAGGGTCTTTGAAGTAAAGTTCTGTGCTGGCCTGTCAAGGCCGTGTAGAGTGTCCTTGATTCCAGCCCAGGAGGGAGTCGCAATAAGCTCTTGGGAGAGGTGAGTACTTGATGTCTGTTAGGAGGTAGATAAGGTCTGTTGAAACGATTGCTGAGCCATACTGAAGAGACGGGTCCCTGAAGGCTCGGCCTGCCTCGGGAGTGGGGACGTCAGATGCTTCTGCCTCAGCGGGGAACTAAGGCAGGCCTCCTATCAGCATATCCTCTCTGTCATCAGCTTGAGCTTTCCTGTTTTTCTTTCCCTCAACTGGAAGGAAAGTGGATACACCTTTGGCTCCAAGTTTTCTCTTTACTTTTGGACTCTGGGCATTGGACCCAGGGCCTTGTGCATGCTAGCCAAGCATTTGGCCACGGAAATACCTTCTCAGCTGTTTTGCATTTTTGAAATAAGGTCTCAGGTGGGGCTCAGACTTGAGCCCTCCAGGCTGATCTTCCCTAGTGACTGGGGTTACAGATGTGTGCTGCTGTGCCTTGTGGCTGTCTTTTTTAACTAGTATGTATATATGGTGATCCTGTATTGAGGGATATTGAAGAGTTTAAAAAGTCAGTGTATTAATCACTGAAAATGAAAACTGACACTGGAGTAGTACTGGGAAGGTGAGGGTGAAGAAACAAAAAGACTAGGTGGAAAAACCCAGCCATGCTAGGTGGAGGATACATGCAGGAGAATGGAATAGCTGAAGACGCAGATCCGAGTGCCAGGCCTGAGGTCCTGCAGAGGAGAGGCACTCCCCCAGGCGGCAGTATGAGAGGGATAGAGTGGGAGTTGGAACGGGGACCCTGAGTGACCCCCAAGGAACGTGGTACAAGGGGTAGACAGCCTCCTGGACCTCTCCATCCTACCCCCACCCCGACCCACGTTGTTGTTCCCAAGGAGCTGAGAAACTTGTATTTTCAGGGAGTATGTTGTCACTTGATGGCTGATTATACTTTCACATAATTAGAAATATGACTGGAAGGTAAATGAGCGTATAAAAAGATTTTTTTTTTTTGAGACAGGGTCTCCCTTTGTAGGTCACACTGGCTGTGAACTCGCTGTGTAGTGCAGACTTCAATTCATGGTGATCCTCTTGCCTCAGCCACCTGAGTGGTGAGATGCAGGTAAATGCCACCATGGGTGGTGATGAACATGTGGACATCTAACCATCGATAAGGAAACTAATGGCATGGTGAATTTATTCAAAGTGTATTTGAGCAGGTAGTTATTTATAGGCTTTAAGGAAAAGGAGAAGGTTAGATTAATATTGCTAGTGGATAAAACTGGGTTATGATCTGCAGAGGAATGAAATATCTGTATGACAGTCTCTTCTGCCATTCTGAATTCCATAAATTTACAGGTAACTTTGGAGTGTTTGGACAGTGATCAGTTACGTCAAACACAAGTGGACCCTTTTAGAACATTAAAAAAGTTCAGGAGAGTTTGTTAAGGCGCAGCAGGTTGACACTGAGAGGGCGTGCTGCCCCCTCTCCACCTGCGCTTTGGGTAGCTTTTCTTACCGTGAAAAGAGCACTTTGGTGTTGCAGAAACCTGAGACTGAGCCCCAGTTCCTTCCCGGGCACTGTGTGATGTTGGGCAGGTGATTACCAACAGCTGGATTTCCTCCCTGTGCGTTGGGAAGAGCACATGACCGCTTTGCTAAGTGTCCTGGAACAAGATAGCTACTGAATAAATCTTGGTTTTTACCTTTATTTATTTTTTAATTTATTATTATTATTATTATCATTTTTTTTTGCGGAACTGGGGATTGAACTCAGGCCCTTGACCTTGCCAGGCAAGTGGTTATTCTACTGAGCCATCTCCCCCGTCCCACCTTTTTTCTTTTTTTAAATTAATTTTTTTCCCACTTTTTTCTCATTTTCGTAGACAAGTATGCCTTAGAACTGTCAGCATGATTGCTGTTTTCAGCCAGCTGGAGGGTAAAGTGCTTAACTGAAGATTTCTTTTTTTTTTTTTTTTTTTTTTTTTTGCGGAACCTGGGATTGAACTCAGGCCCTTGTGCTTGCCAGAGAAGCGCTTATTCCACTGAGCCATCTCCCCGGCCCCAACTGAAGATTTCTTACATGGTTTTTTTGGTTTTGATTTTTGAGACAAGGCCTCACTATGCAGTGCAGGCAGGCCTTGAACTCATTCTTTTCAAATATTTGTTTGATACAGGGTCTTGTTGCATAGCTCAGACTCCTAGTGATCCTCCCATCTCAGCCTCCCCAGTGCTGGGATTATAGGCGTGCACCACTGTGCCTGGTTTCTGGGCCAGCACAGTGTGCCTGGGGCTCCAGGGCCAGCACATCATGAGGTACTGGGGGTTGAGCTTGGGACCTTGAGCTTGCCAGGCAGGTGCTTAGACTGCTTAGCTGTCTCCTGAGCCTGAACTCATCCTTTAGACCGGGCTGGCCTTCAACCTGTGATTCTCCTGCCTCAGCCTACAGCCACCACTCCCAGCTTTGTTTTCCATGTTTTGAGGATGGGGATGACAATATTTCTTGTTTTGATAAAAGTATTTGTCTTGCTTCTCTTTTGGAGAGCTAGTTTCCCCTGTCCTTTGTGGAGACCTCTCAGCCATCTTAATGTCTTGGTGTTGGGATTTGTGAGGAGGGAGGAGAACACACAGGCCACAGGAGCCTTTGCACAGTGGCATGGCAGTCCAAGCTCAGGTTTTATCCATTAGACAGTGGCTATTAATCAGGCACCATCTGGGCTGGGGAGATGGCTCAGTGGAATAAGTGCTTCTCTGGCAAGTGCAAGGGCCTGAGTTCAATCCCCGGTTCTGGAAAAAAAAAAAAAAAAAAAAAAAAAAAAAAAAAAAAAGAATAAAAAGGGGCCGGGGAGATGGCTCAGTGGTCTAAAGCACCTTACTTAGAACAAGCTTAGCAAAGCACAGGGACCACGGTTCATTCCCCCAGGACCACATGCCAGCCAGCCCCACCCCCAGGTGGGCTGAGCTGGCCACACACACACACACACACACACACACACACAAATAAAATTAAAAAAAAAAATCAGGCACCATCTCTATGTTGAGCTTGGGTAACTTTTCTTGGGATATGATAAAACAGCCTGCCCTGATGGAGACAGAGAGTAACCAAGTAAGCAAGGAAGATAATTAGAGATTATGATAGATAGTGAGTGAAATCAGGCAATAGAAACTGAATAAACTGTAGGGTGATCAGAGATGACCGTGTTGAGGGAAGTGGCTTTCTGAGGTGGAAACAAAAGGGTAAGGAGTCAGTTCAGGAAGGGAAGAGTGAAGCACATTCTGAGGAATGATGGACTGTTAAGAGGTGTGGGAGAAGCAAGCCTTGCGCAAGGAACAGAAGAGTGGCTACTGGGAGGTGGTGAGCAGCAGATGGGTAGAGGTGGGATCAGAGGCCGCAGGCTTTTGAGGGCCCTGAGGAGTGTGGATGGTGTGACATGCTGCGGTAGGGCAGGGGACAGGAGACCAACCGAGACCACCAGGCTGTGTAAAGGCAGCATGGCACGGAACTTACTGTGCCCGGGTGCAGGTGGGCAGAGGGTGATAAGCTGCCTGCAGGGAATAAAGAGAAATGGCCCCTTCTGTAGGGATGGAGAGAATGCAGGGCACATAGGCAGGAAGATTTAATGAGCATCTGTGGTCAGAGCTCTCTGGCAGTCTTGTACCTCAGTGGGTGAAGTCCCTTAAGTGTCCCCAGGTGTCCCTGGATATCCTGGTGATATAGGGAAAAAAACTGATCTTGGATGGCTGACCTCCAAATGATACAGGGAAAAATGATCTCCCAACCTGATCTGAATGAGTTTGTGTTCTCTAAATCCGAAGAATGAATTTTAGGAACAAATGGAGTTTATGAGCAAAATATATTTATTGAGAGAAAGAAAGCGCCTGTCTGAGAAAGGCACAGGATAAGGGGCCCAAGCGAGTTGTCCCTGGGAAGCTGTCTCTTCCAGGGACTTTTATAGTGTAAAACCATGTGGGGCTAAGGTGGAGAAAATGGGAACTTGCTTAGGTGGATGTGGGGTGGGACAAAACTGGTCAACCAATAGAATTGGAAGCACCATTGCTCAAGTAAAATTGATTAAGCCCAGGACCAAATGGGGAAGGGAGTCACGTAGCAAGCAGGCATAAATGTAAAACAGGACTTTATCTGGTAGCCATCAGATAATGATATTTCCTGGCTTTCTCAGGGTGATGATCAGTCCTGGATGCTAGTTTTTAGGGAGGTTAGCATTTGTTTGATCTTTAGGTCTGCCTCACAGCAGAAGCATCCGTCCCTCCTACAGTTGTAAGGTATCTTGTCTTCTGTGTTGTCTCCTTCAAGGGCCTAGCTCTGTCTGACTGCCTATAATATTTCTATCTAACTCAGCTTCCTGCAACATTCTTCCCTCTGAAGAAGTAACCCAAACTGCCGTGAGGGAACCATGGGCGATGACCACTCTAACTTCTTCAGGCTGAAAGGGGTCATAGTTGTACAGATATCAGATGTAATCTTCAGAGGTCCTATCTAAAGGACCTGTGAAATTCCGTGTCCTATCTTATCACCTTCACTACATCCTGTGCTGGCTCAGCAAGTGGAGTGCCCTGCCAAGAGGAGTGGGAATGCGTCTGCAGGTTGAGGTCTGGGAGGGTCGGGTCCGATTGGAGCCTTATAGAAAGGAATTGGGTTTACTTTAGTGCATGCAAAGCTCTCACAGAGGTCTAGAGCAGAGGATTCATGTGTACTTACTAAGAGAACAGAGACTAATTATGGCTTTTATACAAAGAATTGAATCACAGGTGTCAAGAACAGGAGTAGGGAGATGGGCACAGTGGCATGTGCTTGTGATCCATCTTAGACAGGGTCATTGCTGTGGGTCTAAGGCCAGGCTGAGCTGTGTAGTGAGACCCTGCCTCCATAAAGGAACAAGTTTAAGAGGCTGGGTGTAGTGGCACATGTAGTCCTAGCCTTGTAGGCTGAGACCAGAGGGTTCCAGGCTGGCCTGGACTGTGTGGAAGAGCCTTGTCTCAAAAAATCAAAATAAAAGAAAAATTATTAGAGATGTACCTAGTTGCTTGGTCTGTGCTAATAGTGGGAGAGAATTAGAAGGATCCTTTGAGGGCAGGCTGGGTTCAGATGGATCGCATGTACTAGATGAGGAGCTGCTGTGTTACGTGTGACTTTCTGAGGAAGGAGGTGTGTGTGTGTGTGTGTGTGAGAGAGAGAGAGAGAGAGAGAGAGAGAGAGAGAGAGAGAGAGAGACTGAAATGCATGGGTGGATTTGTGAGGGCATGCGAATTCATGTGCATGTTTGGGTTTGCCTCCTGTTGCAGCTTTTGACCAAGCTAGTAGCATGTAGCGCACAGGCTCAGCTGGGGGGAGGGTTGGTGGCAGAAAGACCAGCACACAGGGTAGTGCAGTTAGGTGGGAAATGAAGGCCCAGATCATGCCAGTGGGGGATTGCTGGAGAGGGGAAAGACAAGACTGGGCGCGTCTTGGTTTTTATTTATTATATTCTGTGTCTAGGTGAATGGGGCTGAAGAATCAAATGGAGCTTTCTTGAAATGTAATCCACAGTTCTACAACAGCTGGGCTAACCTGATGGTGTCCAGTTTATGTTTTCCTTAGATACAAAAATGCACATTGTTTCCAACTAGCTTCAAGGACTGTGTCTGGGTTAGACTGGCCCAGTCAGGGACCCACTTAACTCTCCTTGCTCCGCTCAGAGCCCTGCCCTCTTTCCCAGAGTATTCCTGCCTTATGATAAATAATTTCTTTTAAGTAAATCTATTTGCTTGACACCCTGTGACTCAGTGCGTGTGACCAATCATGTGGTAACCTGCCACCAGCCTTGTACTTCCTACTTGCAAACTTTATTTGAACTGAATGCTGAGATGACTCGTGGTCTGATGATTGGAGCCGACTCCCATTAGCCCATGAGTGTAATAAAAGCTGCCTTGTAATTCCTCAGTGCAGAGTCTTCCATTTGGGTTCATACTGGTTTTTCTGCAACAGAAAAAAGCCTACTTGGTAGGGTATTTTACCAGTGTTAGTGCCAATAAAATAAACCTTACTTAAATTCACACAGATCTCTGGATAGGAATTCTAGTAGTTAGAATTGGGTGGTCGTATTACATCCCTAACCCTCTCCCACCTCCCACCCCGCCAGCTCCCAACCCCCATCATACAGACTTTTCTTTTTTACACTTAGAATTCTTGGTTCTTGAGAAACTCACTGTATTTTTTTTTATTCCCCACCAGGACGTTTTTGAAGATGCCTTGGAAACCATTTCAGTGTAAGTAATGAGATAGTAAAAAGTGTGTTGTAGCAACAATCTGATATTTCTTGTATATTAAATGTAAATATTGCATTCTTCATTTTGGGTGGGTACTCTTCACTGTCAGAATAAAAAGATGTCGGTACTCTGGAATGAAAGCCTTTGGGTATGATTATGCTTAAAAGGAATCTAACATTAGTCTCAAATATATTTTTGAATTCTTGAAACATTAAATAAATTAGTTTTCCAATAAATTATTTTAATACTTGTTCACATTCATTGTATATTTTTGCTTTTGACTTGCACTCAGTCTTATCAGCTGTTATGATATAAACTTATATAGTTTTCTTAGTAATTTTAAGTGACATTGCATTAGAGCACGGGTAAAGTGCAATACCGGTTTACTTGGCCACTGGTCCATCATTGGACATTAAGGTTGTTAAAGGTTTAACAGCTTGAAAACTGGGACCGGGGAGATGGCTCTGGAATAAGCGCTTCCCTGGCAAGCGCAAGGCCTAAGTTCCTTCCCTGGTTCCGCAAAAAAAAAAAAAACCTTAAAAGCTGATACCCATTTTCATGTGTGTGGCATTGTATTATTTTGTGAATTATTTCTGAAGGTTAGCATTACAGACATAGGATTATTGGATTAGACTGAATGTGTTTATTATTCTTTACATATCTCAAGTTGCCTTTCTGTATGGCTGTCATAACAGAATAGAATAGACTGGCTGGCTGAAATAGTAGTTTATAATTTCTCAGCATTTTGGAGGCTAGAGGTGCGAGAGAAGGGTGCCAGTATGGTTGGGGTTCTGGGGAGAGCTCTCTTCCTGGCTGGTAGAAGGACCATCTTGCTGTGTCCTTGTCAGGGATTGAGGGAGGGGCCGAGAGAGAGGCAGACAGACTGAGAGATTCCGTCCTTAAAAGTGTGCTAATCCCAGCGTCGTGGCCCCAGTCCTGTGACCTCATCCGGAAGGCCCCATGTTGAGGCTTAGGGCTTCAGCGTGAGTTTATGGGCGGTGGTGAGGATGCACAGTTCGGTCCACGGCACTGTGCGAAGGGTTTCATTAGTTTACCTGGCTGCCAGTGCTGTGTAAGTGAAATGGTTCAAGCTGTAGCGTTGCCGCCACAGGGCGTTATTTGAACTATAGCTGTGCTGGCTAAACAATACCTCTTTTAGCATTTAAAATTTTATTATTATTATTATTATTATTAGGTATATTTCCTTTCGTATGACTTATAATCCTCTAACTCACTTATTTTTCACTATTTCTTGTGTTGTGATAGGGTTAGATCATACATACCCTAATCTTTTGCCATATTTGCTTATTTTCCTTAAACTACTATATTGTAGAATTAGAAATTTTTATTTTGTTTAGAGATTTTAATGTTATGCTGAATGCGTGATTTAAAATTACTTGTAATTAGGATACAAATAACCTTTTTATGCTGGAATCACTTCAGATTTACAGAGTGGTTCTGAAAATAGCACAGTGAGTTCCTGCAAATGCCCAAACCAGATCTCCTTGGTATTAGTTTCTTACATGTAGATAACCCAGCATGGGTACTGCTGTAGTTTAGATCTGGCTTGTACCCCAAAGGCCCACGTGCTAAAGGTGTTGTCCTCAGCTTTGTGCTATTGAAAGCTTGAAGAGGAGGCATCTGGTCAGACCACGGACTGAAATCTCTGCGAGGGGTTGGGGGAAGGGTGGCAAAATAGACATTTCCTCTTGCTGGCCTGCAGTTCCGAAGCCAGGGTAACCCAGATCTGTTCTTACTAACTGCAGTGCCTGCGTCATTCAGGGTTCTTTGTTTTTCACCTAGCGTCCTTTTCCTCTCCTGGCATCCTGTCTAGTGTGAGGCATCACTCTTAGCAGTCATCATGTCTCCTTAGGCTCCTCTTGATTGTGACAGTGTCACAAACTGTTGTTGATGAACTTGAGACTTAAGTGCTGGCGAGTTATTTGAGTCACCCTCACTGGGATTTGCCTAGTTTTTACCGATGATTTTGACTGAGGCCAGGGCGCAGTTCAGCCAGTGCTTCCTGGATTCAGTCCCAGGGGGATGGAGGAAAGAGCAAAAGAAAGGGAGGGAAGGACCGGGGGTATAGCTCAGCGGCACAGTGCCAGCCTGACAAGTGCAAGGTTGTGAGTTTGATTCTTGGTACAAAGGGGCAGGGGGAGAAGGAGAAAGGGGAGTGAGAAGGAGTGAGAGCGAGCGCATGCTTGCACACATGAGTGCACACACGTGGCAGAGCATGTGGTACAGCAAAGCATCCCACCCTATTGCCAGGCGGCAGAGAAAGGAAAGGGAAGGGGGTCTGCTCACCGCAGTGATCCGAGTTCTCCTGGCTTGGCCCTGTCACCTAGAGCAGTGGTGGATGGCAAAGCTTTTCAAGCTTTCAGTGCTGCAGCCCGTGTGTGCTGTAGGCCACCACCATGTTCCTAGAGCTTCTGCCCCCTCTTGAAGTTTCCAGTAGTGCTGTGGCTCTTGGGGCAATTCAGGATCCAGACTAAAGCACTTACCCTTTCTAGAACTTACCTTGCTCTTTTAGGCTTGTGGTATTCATTACTTCTCAGTGTAAGTTCTTTAAAATTGGTGTGGCCCTAACATTGTCAAGTTCTGTGCTGATTAAAACCAACTGTGGTAACTTGATTGTTTTGGGGGCTGCTAGGGATTGGGAGAGCACATGCTGTGTGGCTGCGTGATCATGGAGGTGGCCTTTGGGCCTGGCTCTGGCCCCTTGCCCTTGCTTCTCTGGCATTGTTTTCCGCTCTGCGTCCTGGTGGCCGTGCACCAAGTGTCTTTGCTCCCGCACGCCCTTCCGCTGGGACCTTCCCACCTTGAAGCCAGCTGCCTGAGCACTGAATCTCCCGAGACTTGGGCCCAAATTAAACCTCTTCCTCTAGCCAGCTGTAGCGGCACAAGGATGCTCAAGCATGCAGATTACACGTTTGAGCACAACCCAGACAGCTTAGTACTGAGAGCATGCTTCACAGGCAGCTAAACAAGCAAATGGTGCTGTTCAGTGGGCAGGCTCTGGTACCAGAAAAAACAGAACAAAACGAAACAAAAACACCTCTTCTCCTTTAAATTGCAATTCTGAATACAAGTGGTGGACAATTTATGTTAAAATGGATCAGGTTAGTGGTACCCTCAGGTAACTTGCAGAAGCAACGTCTTTCCCTAAGAGCTGAATTTTTTTTTTTGTATTTTAGTACAGGATATACAAAGTCTACAGGGTCTCATTGCATAGATTGGACTCATAGTGTCCTCCTGTTTATAGCCTCCCAAGTGCTGGGATTACAGGCATGTGCGCCACCGTGCCCAATCTCAATCTCCACCTGTGTGCCCTTCCCCCCCTCCCCCCTCCCCTGCCCCAGGCAGCCCAGAGATCAAATTCCCAGCTCCTGTGTCTGCCTAAGCAGGCACTTTAATTAATGTGTTTTTCTATTTATTTTGTTCCTGACCCTGTACCTTTCCAACTGCAGCCCATTCATTCTCTACAGAGCAGTTAAAATTATCTTGTATTTAAAGAGTTTTAGGGCTAGAGATATAGCTCAATGGCACAAGGACCTGTCTGGCAAGTTCAAGGTCCTGAGTTCTATTCCTAGTACAAAAAGAAGTTTTGACATGAACAATTTTGAACATACAAAAAAGTAGAAAGGAAAAAAAAAGTAGGAACGATAGTAAACTGAACCCTTACAAACATGTCACTCACCTTTAACAGGTGTCCACTCAAGACCGATCTGTTTCACTTGTGATCCGCTCCCGGATTATTTGTAATCATGTCTTAGTCTCAGAGTTTAGGTTGAGGTGAGAGAGTTGAGAGTTTGAGCTAGCCTGGGCTCCCTGTTGAATTTAAGACCAGTCTGAATTACATAGTGAGATCCTATTAAAAAGAAAGAAAAGGGGGCCTGGCCCTAGCTCAGTTCTTTAAGTGGCTGCTTCCACCAAGCTGTCAGCCTCAGGTGGCTCTAGTTAGATCCCCACAACTCTCCAGCCAGCCAAACAGGTCCTGAGGGCATTCGGAGCAAAAAAAAAAAAAAAAAAAGAAAGAAAAAACCCAAAACTACCACCATCATTCCATGACCAACAACAACAACAAAAAAAACCCAAAACACTATCCCCCAAACCCAAAGATGGTCTTACATAGTTATCACTTGACATCAAAGAAATTAATACTGGCCAGGGAGATAGCTCAGTAGAAGTCAAGGGCCTGAGTTCGATACCTGGCTCTGCCAAAAAACCAAAACCAAAACCAAAATCTTATAGGGGCTGGGGAGATGGCTCAGTAGAATAAGTGCTTCCCTGGCAAGCACAAGGGTCTGAGTTCAATCCTCAGTTCCGCAAAAAAAAAAAAAAAACAACAAACCAAAACTGATATAGAACTGTTATATAACCTTTGTGCTTTTTATGACAGCCTTTCTTTTTCTTTTTCTTTTTTTTTTTAAGAAAGCATTTTTTTAATTTATTTATTTATTTATTTATTTTAGTGTGTGGCCAGTTCAGCCCACCGGGGGCGGGGCTGGCTGGCATGTGGTGCTGGGGATTGAACCACGGTCCCTGTGCTTTTGCTTAGCTTGTTCTAAGTAGGTGCTTTAGACCACTGAGCCATCTCACCAGCCCATGACAGCCTTTCCTTATTTTAGTTTACACATATAAAAGATAAGATCTCTTTTTTAAAAATTAATGAGTTTTATACCTAGGAAATAACATTTATCAAATAGTCTGTCAGTTCTCAAATTTCCCTATCTCATAATTTATTTCTTAACAGTACATTTGAACTAGAACAAAGTGATCCTTTTAGAAAATTGGATGATGTCACACCCTTGTTTCAAATCTGACCATGAGTTTGCATTCTGTAAGGATGAAGAGTCTTCTCTCCCTTATTTCTTAAGGCTTGCGTTGGGCAGTGTTTCCCTCCTGGTCTGGGTATCTCTCATCCTTACTGCTTGCCCTCCTGCCACAGCCTTGTCCAGCGTTGGACCCTGGCTGCTCTAGATTGGAGCCTACAAGTCTGTGTGCCAAGAGGGTGCTTCCTCAAGGCCTTCTAGTTGTCTGCATTTTAGTAGCTGATGTTTCTTCCCACTTCTTAGTGTCTATGCACATACCTGCCTGCTTCCCTCACCTCTCTGTTTTGGATCCTGTTTGTTTTTTCACTGTTTCTGAGTTTGTAGTTGTTACTTGTTTTTGCCCTTCTATTCCTTTGGGTTCTGAGTTCCACTGGAGTGAGCCGGGTCTACTCAGCTCATCATGGTATAATCTGCACTGAAGCACCAGGCTTGGCACACAGTAGGTGCTCAATATGTATTTGTTAAATAAATGAACTTGGTGTGGTGTCTGGTGAGGGTCTGTTTCCCATAGGTGGTACTTTCTATGTGGAATCACAGGGCGGAAGAGGCAGAAGCGGGTGGGTCCTTTCACAAGGGCATTAACACCATTGACCACAGGGTAGGCCTCCACCCAGCCACCTCCCGAATGACTCATATCTTACATCAGTTTGGAAGTTAGGTTTCAATGTATGAATTTTAAAGGAACAGAGGTATTCAGACCGTAGCATATACTATTCAGAAAATCATCACAGCAAAATGTGAGCTTTTGGAGTAGATTTTGTAACAGTGCAGCTATTACTGAGTGGTTGCGTGTGTAGTGCGCAGTGCGGATGGCTGTGACCGTTCAGGAGGTGAGAGCGGAGAGAGGTCTTCAGGAATGTGTGTCTCCTTTTGTTCACAAATGATTTGTGCTGTGTTTGCCGATTTAAGTCCATATACAGCTTAGTAAGGTCCAGTACTTTGGCAGAAGTAAACATCATTCAAGACTGCTAGTGTCCCTCTTGCTATTTCTTAGCATGACACTTCACTGATGTTCACGAAGTGACGTGGTGAGCCAGCTGCCTTTTGCTAACTTCCTAACATCTGTTCTCTGCCTTGTCCCCCTTCTGCCCATTCCCCTTTCACCTACTTCTTGCTAAAAAGAGCAACTTAAAAAGACTAATGAAACAACTAAAAGCAGACAGGACTTGGGAATTGTATCTTTTTGAAATGTGCCAAGCTTCACCCCTAATCTCTCTCTCTTTTTTTTTTTTT
>NW_004524620.1:9173916-9187676 GCF_000260255.1 Octodon degus | reverse complement strand
GGGATAGTGGTGCTTGGTTTTGGTATACTTCTTTGTAATATGTGATTCAGCATCATATGTTGTATATGTTTAATAAATGGTTTGAAGATTTAATAGTTACTGACAGATTGAAAGGACTCTGCAGTTCCTTGAAACTGAAGAGGTATTTGGGAAGTTATATATAACTTTTTTTTTTTGCGGGATCAGGAATCGAACTCAGGACCCTGCACTTGCCAGGCAAGCGTTTATTCTACTGAGCTATCTCCCCGGCCCCTATATAACTTATTATTGAAGTAATATCTATATTATTTATTTTTATTGTCCAAAATGAAAGTCTTCAAGTTAGCAAGGGGTCTCTTTCATTACCTATAAGCAGAATGTACAGCCAGAGCTTCGAATGTTACAGCTGTTGGTAGGTCTGATGAGTCACCGTTCAGAGAGGCGTGAGCATACCTTTTGGTCTTCTCTGTAGGCGATGATGTTGAAGCTTCTGGTTTCTATTTTGGCCACAAAGAAAGTTTTCTGCAAGGATAGCTTGACTTGGTGTTTATGCAGTTAAAACTGTGTGTGTATATGCAAATTTTGCATTACATATTTCTCATTGACTTTAAAAGATTCTTTGCTATTTATAATTTTGGCTCTAATTTAGAAGAAGTTAAATGCACAAAGTATATTTGTTTTGATTGAAATAATTTTGTATAATCACTATAAGAAAATAAATTTCATGATTGGCTGATTAAAGCATGTGTGTTTAAATGAGCGTTCTTATTAGATTATTACAATTATATTGTTTAGATACATAGCAAGATCCTTTACTAACAGTAGAACTTAGTCACTAAAATAGCATAAGCCTTTTTCCATGTTTATCTGGGTTGCTTTTTCATACATTGCATATAAATAAAATTTTATTTTGTAACATGTCTTTAACCTGTGAAATATCTTTTGAAGATGTTTTATAAAACTGCAGAGTACAAAATTAGTGTTACGAATTTATGCCTACGCACACCCATAGCTATTGTGCAGTGCTTTAGTAGTCATTACTATTGTAAAAGCTTCCCTCCTGAGGTGCAAGACCCTTGGTATAGTATTTATACTTTTTGCTTCATTTTGAGACAAGGTCTTGGTATATAGTTCAGGCTGTCCTTGAGCTTACTATGGAGGCCAGGCTGGCCTTGAGCTCACAGCGAATTCCCTACCTCTGCCTCCTGAGTGCTGGCGTTATTGGGGTGTGCCACCACTGGAGAGTTGGCCTTACAGTGACTACCTAAAATAGAAAATGCTTTTTAAAAAGTAGGAAAAAATGTATTTTAAATATATAACAAATGAAAGTAAATTTTTTGTGCTTATTTCTGAGACTTACCTCATCAAACCAGGGCAGAGGACAGCATGCCTGCTTTGCCTGCTCTTCTTTTGCTTTTTTCAGTGTTGTCTTTATGAATTTGTAAGCCACACAGGGTGTAACAGACATTTGCTAAGCACTTTCTGTACAGCCGGGCTTGCGGTAGTGTCTTCAGTCACTTTCTTGTTGCTGGGACAAAAGACTCAGCACCCACTGCGGGAAGGAGGAGAGGTTTGCTTCAGCTCATGGCTGGATCAGTGGTCTGTGGGCTCAGGGCTGAAGTGTGTGGAACAGGGCTCGGGCGGAGAAAGGCTGCTCATGTCATGGTGACCAGGAGGCGAAGACAGAGGAGCAGCCAGGGGGTGAAGGACACCTTTACAGGTCACCTCCAGAGCGGGCCCTGCTCCTAACACATGCTCAGCTGTGTTTCTAAGAGTGCCCACATTCCCCTGTCACCCCAACACAGGAGACTCTGGGGGCCATAGGAGATCCAAGCCATAGCAGCTATCTTGGGGCAGACTTGGCAGAGGGGTGGGAGTGGAGACGACCCTGTCTGGGCAGTCTCTGCTCCACCTCTTCTGTACTTGTGCTTGCCACCATGCCAAGGCCAACACTGAAGTTCACAGGTTTGGGGTGGGTAGTCTTAACACTAAAGAAAAAGATTAGAATTTTGTTGCTGTTGTTCAAATATTAAGGGCAGATTAGGGTGGACAATTCTGTGTTCTTCGGTTAGGCTAAAGCGTCTCAAACATAAAACCAATAGGTGAAAGGAATCCTGGCTCAGACTTGCAGCAGTCCTGCTGCCTCATCTCTGGGCTGCCGGGATTATAGACATGCACACAGCACCAGCGCACTGTCGAGCTGTCTTACAGGATGCATTCTGTTAACCATCTGAAGCAAGGTTATGGGGCCAGGGAGATAGCTCAGTGGAAGAAGTGCTTTCCTGGCATGCGCAGGTGCCTGAGTTCAATCCCCTGTTCTGCCAAAAAAAAAAAAAGAAGCAAGGTTGCTTTTACTTGGGGAGATTTTTTTTTTCATAGTTTTGGTTTTTTTGAGACAAGGTCTTGCTGTATAACTCAGGTTGGCCTTGCACTCACTGTGTAGCACAGACTGGCCTAAAACTCAGAGTATAGGCATGTGCCACCATGCCCAGCTCACATAGGTTTTTTAAAGAACAGTTTTATAGAAAAATCAGAAAGATACTAGAGAGTGCTCCTATTAATATTTTATAAGAGTGGTATACTTGGAGTTAATGAAGCAGCGTCACTTCCTTATCATTAACGAAAGTCCATACTGTGTCCACCTCTCTTCAACTTTTATTTTTTGTTTTGTTTTGATTTTGCAGAACTGGGGATTGAACTCAGACTCTTGCATTTGCCAGGCAAGCGCTTATTCTATTGAGCCATCCCCTCCAGCCCCTCATTAACTCTTAGGCAGTAGCTGTTTTGTTCCCAAATCTCACCCAGGACAGCCCCCAACATTTGTTAGGTCTCCGTAGCCTCTCCTCTCAGCTGTGTTTGTTCTTAGGCTGTCCTCTTTCTTTAAATTTTTATTTATTTATTTATTTTTATGTGTGTGTGTGTGTGTGTGTGTGTGGCCAGCTCAGCCCACCAGGGGGCGCGGCTGGCTGGCAAGTGGTGCTGGGGGATTGAACCGCGGTCCCTGTGCTTTGCTAAGCTTGTTCTAAGTAGGTGCTTTAGACCACTGAGCCATCTCACCAGCCCCAGGCTGTCCTCTTTCTTTACCTTGATAGATTTGATGAGTACTGCTTATGCATTTTGTACGTTTCTCCCCTACTGAAATTTGTCTCATAATTTTTCATGGTTGCACTGGTGTTTTGTGTGGGATTTGGGAAGGAAGATGTGAGAATTGAAGTGTCATTTTTGTCATATCCAGCCAAGTGTATATAACATCAACACTACGTACACTGTTGTGACGCCCAGTCTCCTGGCTGGGGTGCTGTTTGTTGGGTCTTCGCATTGTGGAACTGCTGTTCTTCCATAGTAGTCCTCGAGAGCACGGCACAGTGTGCAGCCCACCCTGAAGGGATGGGGGATTGGGGCCCCCCTCTCCTTAGAGCAGGGGTCTGGGTCAACTGTTTGGACATTTTTTCCCTCTCAGGTTAGTGGTCATGTAAAATGTGTGTCAGGTTGCTGTATCTTTTTAGTGAGTGGAGCCTTCATGAGATCCTAAGCAGTTAATTGTAAGTTGGAGATGCTTAGAAACCTCTAGTAACTGACTACTTCAGGATATCTGAAATTATGCAGGTGGCTTATCTTTTGTAATTTCTTAATCATTCATAAAAATAGGTGGATGACTGGCTTAACTTCTTTTCAGGAAAAAGTGTATTTGCTGTACTGATCATTTTGCCCTTGGGGTTGCTCTTGTCTTTGCTTCCCCTGAGAAAGTGGGGCCTTCCCAAGACCAGGCTACTCACAGCGGAGTATGAGCACGTGGTTCGCAGATTCTGGCTACAAACTGCAGTGGATGAGAACCATGTCAGACTTCCCCGCAAGGTCAACACTGAGCCTTACTGTTGAACTTGCTTTGGTTCTTGTCCAATTCAGTTGGCGACCAGCATTGGAGAGGATTAGGTTCATGAACCGAGGTGCCCCTGGGATTCTGCCGTGTGTAGCTCTCGTGTGTCGTAGAGTGCCCTTCGTATTGACTCAGATTGGGTTGGCGGCTGGCCTCTCTGCTGGCCTGCGGGCCTCAGTGGGGCAGGAGCTGTGCTCCTGCTGTGTCTGTGCCCAGCACACAGTGGGCACAAAATGAACTGTCCTTGCACAGGCTAATTCTTTAGAGCACTTTCAGAAACGTACATGGCTAATAATATGTCACATGTATTACCCTTCTTTGTGAAAAGGGTAATGTGCAACATGTAGAATAATAACAGTAAGAAAGAATACATGCAGTTGTCGTATCTCCTTAGTTTTCAGTTCTCTCACAAGATACGGTATGCCTGTGTCAGGCCCCCTCAATACCATGTGTATTGAAGGAGGTTACTGCAAAATACCAACCACGATTATCTGTGGGTGATGAGATTATGGCAGATTCTCATTATTTTCTAGTTCATTTCAAGGAGTTTATTTTCTGTAATCTGGAGCCACCAGAGTGTATTATCTGGGTTCTTTTCTTTTTCTTTCTTTCTTTTCTTTTTTTTCTTTTTTTTTTTTTGGCGGAACTGAGGATTGAACTCAGGCCCTTGCGCTTGCCAGGCAAGTGCTTATTCTACTGAGCCATCTCCCTGCCCCACCTGGGTTATTTTCTTTTTTTCAGGTTTTACTTTTTAGTAATTTAGTACATGTTGGTGGTACATAATGAGCACATTCGTGCAGGGAGTCACTCCATACTACCGTAGCACATTTAATTCATTTTCCATCCCCTCCTCCCTTCGCCCTCCCTCCATCTCTTGGACTTCTTCCCTTTCACAGATGATCTTGTTTCTCTCTCTTCTGTTATTTTTTATTTTGCGCTTACGTTTTGGGTTTTTCATACATGATAAATCATGCAGTGTTTAGGCTCAAGTGTCTGCTTTAACCTTATGGTTGCATGCTGCTCTGCTTCCTGCAGCTGATTCAAGCTTATTCTTTGTGGCAGACTGCACTCCGCTGTGTAGAGACCCCACATTTTCTTTATCTGTTCGTCTGTTGGACTCACAGACCACTTGTGAGATTTCGCCTTTATGCTGTTAATGTGGGTGTGCTCCCAATGTGGGTTTGCGTGTGTCGCTGTAATATGCCTTTAACTCTTTTGGGCAGATACCTAGAAGGGGAACAGTTGCCTTGAATGGAAGTTTTCCATAGTATTCGTCCTCGTTTACATTCCCAGCAGCAGTAGAGAAGGGTCCTCCTTTCCCTGCAGCCTCGGGAATATTTATTTTTTGTTTTCTTGGTGCTAGCCATTCTTTCTGGATGGAATCTCTATAATGGCCAGAGATATTGAACATTTTTTCATGTATTTATTGGCCATTTGTAATTCTTCTGAGAAGTGTCTGTTTCAGTTACCCACTATTTGGTTGGGCCTTTTATTTTTTTTTTGGGGGGGGCGTCTAATATTTTTGAGTTCATTGCATATTCTAGATATTAGTCCTGTCTCAGGAGTAGCAGGCACATTTTTTCCCCAGTCTGTAAATACTGAGCCCCATAAGAAAAAATGTTTCACTTGTAGAGCAAGAGCCCTTGGTAAGACCAGAGAGCTTGCTGGCTCTCATTTGGCAAGAGAACTTTCAGCTAGTAAAAGCAGAAGAGTGTAGCTGAACTTAACAATTCTGCCAACAGGCTTTTTGAACATCTTTAAATCTTTTTTTTTTGTTGTTGTTGTTTCATCAAAACCACTTAAAAATACTTATTAGTTGTTAATTCAAAAGTGCCATCTGTAGCTACGATGGTATGGCTGTCTTGTATGATGTGTGTTTAATTTACTTCACTACTTCAATTTTGTGCAGTTAACTTATTAGACTAGAAATAGAACAAATTGATGTTCCTTAAAATTTTTTAAAAGTCTTGTATATAAAAATCTAAGTCTAACCTGGGAATAACAGCTTGATATCACATTTTCCTTAAAACTAAAAGTAATTTTTTCTGTATTTGCCCTTCTTTAGATGAGAGATCAGTCCCTAGATTAGGTGAGAAGTCCTTATAGAGCATCCTGTAGTTTTTATAAATCCAGACCATTTGTAGTTTTCTTGCCTGTTTCTCCAGGGTGATTAAATGGTGATGGATTAGAATCCGGCTGCAGCAGCAGCGGCCGTGAGAAATCTCCCGGCATCCCTTCCTGCAGAAGCCTCCGCTGCGGCAGGGAGCGCGGGCAGCTGCTGCTCTCGGTGACATGTCTTAAATTCTGCTCTGCGGAGCTCAGCATGCTGGCAGCCAGCTCGCGGGCAACTTCGGTGCGTGTGTCTGATGACTGAGAGGCGCACTGGAGATTGAGGAATAAAACAAATTGAATCGTTTTATTGGCTCTCATGCTGAGGATTGTCTCTTTTTGTTGGATTTTTAAAACTGGTAGAAGAGAGGGGCAGACATCTTCATAGTAGAACTGTATTCATTCCTCCCAAGTTACAGCTGCTCTCAATCTGTGAGTATGTGCTATTTATTCAGCAGGTCCTGGGGCCATGATGACAAGGTTCTTTTTAAATCTGTGAGGATTTAAGGAAACCTACGTAAAGATTTTAAACCAGAGTTAAATGTCACTGGGGCATCCGCAGGTTTTGTTAGGTGACGTCTTCCTGAAAAGCTTCTGTCAAGCTTGCAGGACCCCCGCCCCCCACTCTCCAGGCTGAGCACCGTCATTGGAGAGAAGGCTCCTCCTGGGGCCGCACAGCAAGCATCTGGTCTCCCTGCGGTGGCTGCCTCATTGTTGCCGCAAGGTGTGCGCTGTGGGGCTGCCCAGGGGCTGCTGAGAACAATGGCAGGGTGCTGGTGGCTGGCTTTGTGGTGCGTGTGTCCTCTGCTGGCTTCTTTTGGGTGTTTTGTTTTGTTAGGATAATTAAAATCTTAGCGATTAGTAAAGGGGCATGCCCTCCTAAATAGCTGTGCCGATCAGCCTAGATATCCACCTCTTACTAGAAGGTGTTGGCGTCAGCCAGGCTTTCGGTAGCCAGTTACAGTAAAGGCCCGCTCCCAGAGGTGACCTTTGTGTGACCACCCTTCCCAGCTGTGCGCAGGAATCAGTGCCTGAATTCTGTTTTTAGTTTTTGGGGTTGTTTTTTTTTCTTTTTTGTGACGCAAACTCTGAAATCTAAACATCTGTCTTTAGTCACGATGTCCTATGTTCAGCCTTGGAATTCACTGGCTGCTACGACTTTATCCTTGCTGCATTAGGAGTAAATGAATCTTGAGCATTTTGTAAGAATAGAGGCTGAATTTTTTTTTTATTGCTGCATAACCTTCATATATTTTGGTCTGTGTTAAAGAATCATTATTTTAGTGAACTGATCTCATTCCTGGATCTTAAAACCACATTAAAGTGATTTTTAAAAAGTTGATATGTTCATTGGTTAATAGTCAAAATACTTTTAAATATGAAACAGTCATCTTTGTAGATGCAGGGTTTGACTTAGACTGACATTTTATGGGCTTTGGGGTGGATTTTAGTTGTTTCCTGCAGCATAACATAAATGAAGGTTTTGTTTAAGAAGTTTTTTTTTTAATCACCCAGGGATCAGACATCTGTTTTTATTAAGTATTTTGTCATTTGTCATACCTAAATGCATTCAGCTACTTTGAATTTGATTAAGAAGGCTGCTAAAATTAGGAAATTCTGCTTTACGCTTGCAACCTATTCATTCAGGTGCTATTCATTCATTCATTCATTCATTCAGCAGATGTTTACATTTGTTACAAAGCTTTTACAAAGCTCTGAGGAGTTGATGCTGAACAAAATATATTTGGTCTCATGGAGCATATTTCTTTTTAGCAGGTAAGGGGAGCATTTACAAACACTGAATGAGGGCTGGCGGGATAGCTCAGTGGACTAAGCACTTGCTTAGGCAAGTGTCGGGACCCGGATTTGATCCCTGCACCACATGCGTGCTGGCCCCGCCCACAAGCCTGCTGAGCAGGCCAGTGAGACCAGGTGTGATGGCGCATGCCTGTAATCCCAGTGCTAGTGAGGCTGAAGCAAGAGGATCACTACAAGTCTGAGCTGCATAGAAAGACCCTATACCAAATACATAAATAAATATATGACTAAATAAAAACTACGGAATGATTTCATTACAGTTGCAAAATTTTTGAGATGTAGAATTACAGTTACTTTGTGACCATGTACAAGACACATACACACTTGTAACTTCTGTCCCTGAATCTGAAGCCACAGGTTGCTTGAATGTTTGAACTGGAATGACAGGTTAGGAATAATTTCATCAGTTCAAATAGAATGTGATAGGCACTTTCAGTGCTGGATTATATTAGTAAATAAGAAATGATCCCTGCTTGGGAGGAGCTCATAGTCTAGTATGAGAGGAAGGGAAGTTGGCTATATCCATAATTCTGTCATTTTTCCAACTTAGAGGTAAAGAGCTAGATATGTTTTCAGTGCCAGGTCAGGTACTTGCGGTTAATCTGAATTTTTTATTTAAATCTTTAACAACTGGAATGTTACTCTGGGTTTACAGATGAGGGAAGTGAGTTACACAAGGGTTAAATGCTGTGCTCCAGGTCGGAATTCCATTGTGATGAAAGGTGGCAAGCCAGTGTTCCTTGAATCTGTTATATCATGTATCGTAATAACAAAATTGGCTTGGGGAGCACCTTTGTTCTTCGTTAAAGAGCCACAGTGCGTTTCTAGAAATTATGCATCATAAAATATAAAAGTGGTTAGGTTTTTATTTATTTACTTATGTCGCATGCCCGGGGCCATCCTAAGTTTTTTTGCTTTCCATTTGTTAACACATTTAAGTCTTCCTGTTCATTTTGGAAGGAGCAGGGCTGCATCTTAAGGGCAAATTACACTTCAGTGGCAGGTCAGTTAAGGAACATGGAGAAAGGGCAGCATAGGAAAGGAACGCTAATGGGAAGAATCCAGGCTTCTTGAAGTTCAGGCTCTGGTGGCTGGCCGGCTCCCTGAGCAGTCCCCTGAGACATGGAAGCTACGGAGTTGCACAGACTGCATCAGTTAGGGTTCTTGCATATTCGAGAATTAGTGAGGGGAGAGAATAGCTTTTCATGAGAGATAGTCTAGCAGATTTCCCTTGATTCCCAAAATCTTGTGCCAGGGGGCTGGGGATATAGCTCAGTGGCGTAAGTGCCTGCTGGCAAGTGCAAGGTCCTGAGTTTGCTCCGTAGTACCGCCCCCCAAACAACAACAACAACAACAAAAAACCCCAAACCTTGTGTCTATTCCATTTCTGAGGCTGTTAGTTTTTCCTTAACAAAGATGAACTTTGCACAGCTGCAGTCTCTGTCACACTGATAGCAGGATGAAATCATTGAGGTATTGTTCCAGAGCAGCCTGTCACATCTGTGAAATGCTCAACTTACTCCGCGCACCTTTGCATCTCTAGCTGGTCATGTTCTGTCACGCTTCTTCACCTGACATAGACCACAGTTCTTACCATTTTGGTCTCTTTGTACTTGACCTAAGATAGTTTCTACATGGTGACAACCAAAACTGGACTCCTTATTCAAGATGTCATGTGGTCAGCTGGAAGTTCTTTCGACTCAGTGTACTTTTTCTATTACACTTTGCGAAGTACAACAGACTACAGAAGACCACAAATTCTGTGAGCTTTCCAGTCAAGAATGGGCTCTGGGCAGCCCCTGAATCAGGGGCCACACAGAATTTAAGTGGCCTTAAAACAAGAACAGTCATTTATTTGCCTATGTGTCTCCGATCTTGGTAGATTGGGAAGGGGTAGTGTATCTTTGGACTCAGCCAGCTGGCTTAGCCGGAGTTGGAGGATCACTTGCATGGTGGCGTATTTACCTGGTTGGCCGGTTAGTGCTGGTTGTTGGCTGGGAGCTTAGCTATAGCTGTGGGTCAGCAGCTTTCTTATGCTCCGCAGGATTGTTGGCGCAGCAGGGTTCCAAGCTTTAGTATTCCTAATGACAGGAAGCAGAAGCCACTAGTCTTTAATACCTGTATTGTTATTTTATTAATCAGTAGTCCCTGATTCAGGGGCTGCCCATAGCCCATTCTTGACTGGAAGGCTCACAGAATTTGTGGTCTTCTGTAGTCTGTTGTACTTCGCAAATTATTAGTCTCTAGGCCTCTATCCCCTCACAGGCATATTACGTATTTTTGACTCCCCAACCAAAACTTGAATAGTACATTTAAACTTGCTGAGGTGAGTCTCTTCATTGTGTACTGGGACCATTACTATTTTATGTTAATCATTTTGTTCTTCCTGAGTTTCTACTATCATCAGTTTTTTTTTAAAGCTTATTTGAATCTTGCCTGTGTCTGCCATGGGTTGTCTGTCCTTTGTGTCACTCACTCTTTACTGTATCCTCACTCAAGACGTGATGAACATGTTGGACAGGATGGAGCTGTGTGTATCAGAGATGTCTCACCAAAGTAGCGTTAAGACATCAGAACACCTTGTGGCTCTGGGGACGTAGTCAGATAAGAAGTGGCACAGTTGCACTCTTCTGCCATATTTTCTGGAGAGATTTAGGGGCTTAGTTGAGAAAGACCAAATAGAACATGAGTCGGATGGGAACTTCATGCATAGTTTACTTTACTTTTGATATTCCATCAGTGCACAGGTGTAGGAAGTCTTTAGTGACCAAGTACGGTATGAATGGGTTTCTTTTGTGATCATGTTAGATTAGGGGTTGCAGAATAGTTTATTTGAAGTTATTACAGGTGACTGCATTTTAGAAAGCAGAGAAGCCCTGGACTTGAATGTCTCTTGTGGTTTGGGGCCGGGGTCATTATCCTCTTAGCTAGTGGGTGGGTCAGAATTTGAGCCTTTCTGTGACCCAGCAAAGCCAGCAAACAGCACTTACTTGCCATGTGCCTCCTTACGATTAGCTTAAGTGTGGCTGCTGCTTTGTTTTTTTAAAGCAGTAGCATTTGTGTGCAGCAGAATCGTTTTATGTGCCTGCTGGTACTACAGGCTGCATCAGCACTTGACTATCAGCATACCACACAACAAAGGGCTGAAGAAGATTAAGCTCTTGGGTTTAGGTACTTTAGAATACATGTGCTTTTCTTTCTGTTTTGTTTCTCTTATTAATGGATGGCTCTAGGGAAAGCCCTTGTATTTACTGAAGGCTGCTTGTTTATGGGTGGAGGTCTCAGGGAGTAATGTATTTTCCATAATCTGCCTATGTGACATAAAATGCCACATAGGAAGACTGTTTGGCACAAGGGCTTACGGATCCAATAAAAATGTCATTCATGGGGCCAGGGAGATAGCTCAGCAGCATAAGCGCCTGCCTGGCAAGCGCAAGGTCCTGAGTGTGATGCCCAGTACCAAAATAAAAGAAAGAAAAAAGTCATTCATAGATCAAACACTGGGCATCCCTGGACTAAGATAATCCCTGCCCTCAGGGAGTTCTTCAGTGACTCATCACAGCCAAAACTTGTAGTAGTCACCCTGTGATGAGTTGCAAGCTGGAGCCAAAGAACCCAGTGGAGAGATACTCTGTCTAGTGTAAGAAAATGACCTTGGAGTAGCCTTACTTCTTTTCACAGATTATGAGGGAAACGAAAGGAAAAATTTTGTTATTTAAAAAAAATTATTCTTTTAGGTTGTAATGTTTTAAAAGACAACTTGTGTCACACTGAAAACCTATATTTGCTTGGCAGAACCTGGTGACACTGACAAAATACGGTTTTAGCAGCTCTGTCCCTTGACTGCTGGGAAGGGGAAAGCAGAGCCGCTGAGTGGCAGGAGTGTCCTGGTCCTCTAGTAGGTCATTGGCGTGTATAGCCTAGCTCTTCTGGTACCAGCAGGGCTGCTCACAGTCCCCTGTATGGATGAGGTATTTCTCTTTAAAAGGTGGTTTTATGAAATGGACACACTGGGTCCTTGTGACATCCTTGTGAGATAAGTAGGCTGGGCTTTTTTCTGTCCTTTGCTTTTGCAGATGAGAGCCTTGTGCCCGCAGAGATGAGGAGGTGGTCCAGATTCACACTGCTGGACGGGCTTGCAGGCCTGGGAGAGAGCGGACTACTAGTGTCCTCACGTGCTTTCTCCTAAGTTGCACTGCAGTCTTGTGAGGAAAGACAGGTTACAGATGAGGTGGGAAGCCTTCCAATAGGCTAGGGATTTGTTGTCATTTAAAAAAAGATCCTCAAAGAGAGCACATCAAAGTAAGATAGATGGGAGCCATCGCCTCTCGCAGCCATTCTGTTGTAGCTGCTTTGAGTCCTGAAGGAGAGGACTGGCCTGGCCTGAAGGATGCTGGCTGTGCCTCAGCCGCCCACTTCATTGCTGAGGTCCTGTGGCTGGTGAGAAGGACCTTTCTGGGGACAGCTTCTCTGCAGAAGACACAGCAGTCCCTACCTTCCCTTTCATAGGAGGTAGGGCCTGAAAAGGGCTCATATTTTTATATGAAAATGAACCCTTTTCTCTTTGCTCTGGAGTGGTCATTGCCACGGAGCATAGATACACACACACACACACACACACACACACACACACACACACACCCAAAACCAAGAACACCCAGCACCCTAAGCTGTCAATTAAAAATCATATTTGTTCAACTTTAGTTTCTTGTGGAGCGACCTAGGTTTCGGGAGGTGAGGGAAGATAAATGCCCAGTCAGGCAGACATTTCAACTCTGCATCAGTCCTCTGTCTCCCTTCTCCTTTCTCTCCATTCCCTGAGATGGTGGTGGTGCAGGAAGAAGGAATGGAGGGGCTGAGCTTGGGCCTGAGACCTGCTCTCTGGTCGAGGGCTGCAGCCGTGGTCTTGCATTGATTCACCTCTTCCTAGGTGGCCTCAGCTACTCTGGGCCTGTTGATGTGGCAGTGACCCTGCAGACTTGGTGACTCAATTGGTGTTAGTTGGGCGACAGGTGCCTGTGATCCAGCGTCTGTGCCTGGTTGATATCTCGCTCTGCTCTTTGTCACTAAGCTCTCTTTAAAAAAAATTAATTATATTTATTGGTACTTAGGTTACATGGTGATCACATTCATCCTCAGGAATTCGTACCTGTACATAGTACTTCTTGATTTGTCTTTCTTTCCCTCTTCCCTTCCCTTCCCTTCCCTTCAACCAACCCTCTTCCCCTCTTCATTTACAAAGCTTTGTTTTTATTTTATCCTTCTTTTCTTTCCCCTTTCTTCCTTTCTCCCCTCCCTCTCCCTAGCTCCCCTTTTGTTTTGAACAATTAAAGAGTCTTATTTTGTGGAAATTCCAAACATACAGGAAAAGTACAAACTCATTCAGGGAACTTGTGAATTCCCATGATCTAGTTTTGGTATTTTGTCTCATTTGTTATTTTCTCCATTTATATTACTAGTATGTATTTTCTGTGCCGTTTATTTACTCATTTTTAAAAATTTTATGTATTTGTAGGATCTCGCGATGCAGCTGGGACTCTTAGTGATCCTCCTGTCTCAGCCTGTCCAGTGCTGGGATTACAGGCGTGCGTCACCATGCCTAGACTCAGTGGCCAGCTCTGCGTGCCCAGGGGCACGGCAGGGGGGGATTGAACCCCAGTCCCTGTGCTTGCCTAAGCAGCGCTTAGTCTGCTGAGCTATCTTGCCAGCCCTCTGTCTGGCTTGAGACAGGATGCCGCTGCTCCTGTCTCAGAGGAGGAGGTCCAGGAGGCGAAGCCGCGGTCTGAGTGAACAGGGCGCTTGCGTGCTGCGTTTTCTCGGCCGCCCCTTTCTTTTCTCCAAGTTCAGCTTCTTCACTTTAGCTCTTCTGCTGCTGCTGCGCTGGGCTTGAGTGCTTTCTCTCCCTGAGCTGGCCTGTGCGTGCATTTCCTGTTGGTCTTCAAGCACGAGGCAGGCCAGTGCTGCTTTAATTCGCTCC
>NW_004524620.1:9161686-9162519 GCF_000260255.1 Octodon degus | reverse complement strand
TTTTTGCGGAACTGGGGATTGAACTCAGACCCTTGCACTTGCCAAGGAAGCACTTATTCCACTGAGCCATCTCCCTGGCCCCTATAGTTAGACTTTTGATGTGTTCATTCCAGTGTTTTCCTTAGGCCTGTGCTTCTTGATATAATTGTAACTGAAATATTTTTACTATTATGTTGAAATAATTTTTCTTTCTTAGATTTACTTAACCTTGATTTAAAAACGCATCCTAAGGAGCGGCTCTGCTGAGAAGACTCACAGGCAGCACAGGGAGAGTGAGGGCTGGGGTGCAGTCGGGGGGCCAACTGCAGTGCCCCCACAGGGAAGAGAATGGAACGCAAGCCACAGTGTTTCCTTTCTTGTGTAGACCTTGTTTTCTTTGTTAGAATTGTACTAAACGTACCATTTAGTTATCTTTGTAAGACTTGAGTTACATGACATTTCTCCTATCCACTAGCTATGTTTTACAATATACTTAATAGTTAATTACTGTTCCTTTTTGACCCATTCTAGAATTCATTTAAAATCTTTCTTAATCAAGTAAGTTGTTACGAGTTACTGAGGCAAGTTTGTTAAAGATGTCTATTGCCATGAGAACTTGATTTCTTTTACAGGTTTATTTAACTTTTAAAATTATACAGCAGAAAGGAATGTTGTGGGTCTGTCCTGTTTCAAGGTTGTGTATGGTTAGATTTTTGGACTTACATGTAAACATAAGAATTATATAATTCTTTATGACTATTTTTAAAATATATTCTAATTTTTAAATGTTTTTTCATCATATTCTGTAGGGACTTAAAGTTCAACATATCAATACTTGATGAAAAATACCTGTT
>NW_004524620.1:9154480-9160676 GCF_000260255.1 Octodon degus | reverse complement strand
ATCAACCTGGCAATTTGGCTTAATATATGGAAGGTGTTGAAGAATACAAATGAAGTTGAAAATAGCTTCTAAGTATCTTAAGGATTTTTCTTTTCTTTTCCTTTTTTTTTCCCCTCTGTAGTTCAGGCTTGCCCTTGAACTAACTCTGTAGTCCAGGCTGGGCTCAAATTCACAAACTCATGGGAAGCTCCTGCCTCAGCCTCCTAAGTGCTGGGATTACAGGCATGCAGTACCACGCCCAGCTGAGGCATCTGTTTTCCATACTTTTTATTTCATATGTGCATTCTCAGGGAAATCTTTTTTTTTTCCCATTTACTTCCTCTCAGTTCTGCTTTATTCATTGTCAAGGATTCTTTTATCAAGACAAATTAGAGTTTCATTATCTGTAAGGATAAATGCTTAATCTGCTCTGCTTATTTATCAGTTCTTACTATGACATACAGTTCTTTAGCATCTTCAAAAGATGGCCAGCAATCTTCAAAGCATCACCGTGGATTCTGACACTTCCCAGTTCCTTGCAGGCGTACTTCTGCTTGCCGATGCCCCATCTTTGGTTACCCAGTCCTTTTCAGTGGATGCTTTTATTTTGGACCTGGGCTAGGACTCGGAAATCTTTTTTTTTAAAGAAAGAAATGTTTCTACCTTTTGTTATCCTCTAATTCACTAGTTTGTCCTTTAATTCAATAGTTTGCTAGGTAACTACTGCATCATCATTAATAGTGCTGAGTGTAGAAGTGGTAATAAATAAAAATTATGGATGAAAACATACATAAAAAGCACCGAGCTGGGTTCGTAGACTGGGCATCTTTGGAAAGTGTATAGCTGTGGAAGTTAGGAGCTTCAAATGCTATTTCTAAGATAAAGCAAATCAAGAGAAGATAATGAATAGAGAGGGTGACTTCTGGGAATCAGGATGGCAGCGAGTAGAAGGAAAGGGCTGCAGACACGGATCAAAGAGGGGAAGACTGAGATGTGGCACAGGGCCAGGCAAGGGATTTAGGGGACAGGTGAGTTCTGGAGTCCTGTCTACAGCCAGGTACCACCACAAGACTTGCTGGAATATAGACTGACAAGGATCCTTTTGTATTTTTGTGTTGTTTTGCACAGTACCATTTACTTTGTGGCCCCGGGAACAACCAAGCACATTCCAGAGTCACCCACAGACCTTCCACCTGGGCCTACTGTTAGGGATCCCGCTGTCTCTTGATAGCACCTCCTTGGAGATCAGGCTTTAACACATTGGCCTTTGTGGGGTCTGGTACGGTTTGTGTAGAGGGATCCCCCAAAGCCTCATGCAGTCTTGGGGCAGCTTCTGAAGTTTGTGATTGATCACTGTGGGTGTGGATGCTGCACCTGCCCTGGGGCAGGTGATTTGCCTTTCGGTGTGAGGAGGAAGGAGAAGTTAGCTGCCTGAGCTGCTGCTGCTCCTCCTTTTGTGGTCTTGCTCTTTGCTGCCACCATGAAAAGTTGCTTTCTGCTATGTGCTGCTTTGCCTTGGACTCAGCAGAATATGGACTGAACCCTTCAGTAACTGAGCTAAATAAACCTTTCCTTCCTTCAATTTGGGTGTCGGGTATTTAGCCTAGCAATGAGAGAAGAGTAACTAAGACAGGGTCATCATTGTTCGAGGCTGCAGCAGGAAAGCTGTGTGTCTGGACACAAAGCAGGGTTGAGGGGAAGCTGACTACTGGGATTAGGGCGGTGCGGGACCATCCGGGCTGGCTCAGTGTGCCCTTAAGCCTAGCATTCCCCCATGAATCATTCCCGCACTCTGGATGTTTACAAAAGTAAGTGCTTTTGCTCTGCCTCACCATAGCCCCAGAGGGCGCCATGTGGTCACAGACTGGCCCTCCACAACTGTGAGCTAGAAATGAACCTTTTCTCTTCATAAGTTGATTTGTCTCTGATACTTGTTATTGTAACAGAAAGCTGAATAATGTGTTCTGTCCCCTTCTCTTCCTAGACAAGAGCTTTAAAAAGTTTCTTGGGTTGGGCTCAAGCTGCAGTTCTTCTTAGCCTCCCAGAGTGCTGCAGTCCTAGGCACGCAGCACCACGACCAGCTAGTTCTTTACTTTTGTGCAATCTGCCTAAAATTAATGTATCTCCTAAGTCAGAAATGAAGAGAGTCTTCACCTTATTGAGGAAATATATTAAGCAAGGCTCTTGGGCAGGGCTCTAGGAGGCCAAGAATGTGCGTGTGTGGGCTGAGGGTCCTTGCTTTTGTAAAACCGGCACGCTTGTTCCTTTATGTAGAAGAAAGTTCATGCAACATGCCATGGTAGCAGTTGCCTTTGTTTCTCTTGTGCAAGTGGTCGGTTGAGCATTTCAAAGATGAGGCAAGGAACCCAGAGGGTTAAAGACTGCAGCAAGGCAGCGCTGACTTCCGTTGCCAGTCCACGATCTTTCACTGCGTTATTTGAAGCTTGAGGGGCATGTGGACTTAGTCTTTTGTGAGTGCTTGGCTATTTGCAAGTAGCTTTCTTCACCACACCAGTGCAGGCTGTTTGCACAGATGTGACGTGGCCCGATTTCGAGGCCTCGAAGCCAGGCAGGGCAGCTTGTACATCTGATAGGTGTTCACAGCCATCGTTAGTTTTTCATCTGAGGAAGCGCTATCAGGAGCATCTGTTTCCTCGTGTAATTCTGCCGGGTGAGCTAAAGTAGAGGTCGTATCATCTGATGGCCCACCTCAGGCCTGAGCCAGAAGCTTCAGGGCCGAGGCTTGGTAGGCTGCTTTAGCAAGGCCTCGGGGTGAGTCTGCCGGACCCAGATTTGAGGACTGCGTACTCCTCGCAGTGGGAGTGAGGAAAGCATTCCGAGGGTGTGTCAGAATTCAGACTTAGTGTGAGTCACATCTCAGTTCATGAGATGACAGTGGCAATGGAGAGGAACAGGTGTCTCTGAGAGATGTCCGAGAGAAATCCTGTTCAGGATTAAGAGTGCAGGACACTTGGTAGCCTGATGTTCTGTGGTGTATGCGGAGGTGGCTGTTTCTTAGGGAACCACGTAGACAGGTTGAATTTCGCGTGTTTGGAGTTAGGCCCCGCTTTTACCCTGGCCCTCAAGGTGGGACAGGTGGGACATATCCTCCCAGCTGGCAGTGTGGCCAGCTGAGGTTCAGAGGTGTGGTTTGATTGGCAAGAGCACCGGTATCTGTTCACAGCCCACTTCCTGGTAATAAAGGATGTGTTGTAATCTTAGAAAGCGTGGGAGTGGAGCTAGAGATCAGGTGAGCGGGAAGACTGATGGAGGGAGGAGTGATTGGAAGTGGCGTGGGGATTTCCGAGGCAGCATAGAACTTGCTGTCACTCTCAGAACAAGGTCCATCCTCTCTGCCTCTGTGGCTTTTGCCCGTTGCAGCCCTCATTTCTCCTACTCTCAACCTTGCCTGCTGATTTCTGCTTAGACCCCCTCTGCTCCCAGCCTAGAATTCCCCCCGCTGACTCTACTGCGCAGCATGCAGGTCTTACTATTTGAAAAGCTTTCTGTAACCCCCCTCAGTCCTGTTGGTCTTCTGTTCCGGTCCTGGCCTCTGCTTCTATGCCTGACTACTCAGCCTGCCTGAGATGGTGGTTGCTGAGCTTCCTGTGCAGCTCTGTGCTGCTCTCTTCACGGGCCGGGATCCAGCGCCTTGTCTGGTGCTGTGTGGCCAGCTCCTGGACAGGTACCTGGTGTGGGTCCATAACAACTAGTGGAGTACATTCTAGGGCAGGAGAGGAGCCGAGGAGAGTGGGGATGCAGGTCTGGGCCACCGGGATGGGAAGGAAGCGGATGAATTGAGGAGCCAGGGTTCTTCTTCTTTTAATACTGGGGATTGAATCCAGGGGCAGTCAATTATTGAAATACATCCGTAGTCCTTTTAAAGTTTTGAGACAGAGTCTCACTAAATCACCCTTGCTGGCCTTGAACTACAAACCTACTGCCTTAGCCTCTAGAGTAGCTGGGATAACAGGCCTGTGCCACTGTTCCTGGCTTTCATGGTTGACTTTTACAGACTGAGATTATCGAACCTCCATGGGCTGGGTGTAGGGCAGCTGCCCTCTGCTGCTACCTTAGTAAGTGCTGAAGTTGGAATCGCAGCCTTTCTTTTTCCAGGGTGCGTGTACATACGTCCGTGGGCAGCATGCTGAGAGTGAAAGCTATAACAGCTCTTTGTACGTTTTCTTGCTCTTTAGCTCATCCTCAGCCAAGGTGGATCTCAAGAGCGGGCTGGAACAATGTGCGGTGGCGCTCAACCTATTTCTAAGTAACAAGTTCACTGATGCCCTGGAATTGCTTCGTCCATGGTAATTACTTCTTTTAGAGAATTTTTTCAGATAGTTCTTTGTGATGTCATGCTTTTAAGTTAACTTACCTGTTTCTATCTGAATTTTATAAGCTAACATGGTGGAACTGCCTTACTGTTGTTTAGCTTTAAAAGCAGTTCAGGAATGTTGTTTCAGGATCCGTGCGCTTTCCTGTGAATGGTTCACATCGATGCAGCTTGGCCGAGTAGCGCTCTGGTGCATGAGGGCCCCATTTTCTTCATCCAGGCATCTGTGGCTCGGCGTGCAGGCTGCTTCCACAGCGTAGCTAATATGTATGACATGGTGTGCATGTGTCGCTGTCACGTGACGCTTGGAGCAGATACCCAGAAGAGGTACAACCAGGCCAAGTGGGGCATCTGTTTATAGATTCTGTGGAATCTTTACACTGATTTCCATGGGAAAATGGATGGATCTGGAGACTGAGGCACTAAGTCAAACAGATCAGACACAGAAGGTTAACTGCGGCGTGGTTTCTCTTGTGTAAGAAACTCCCCGTAGAATTTAAAGTAAGGCAAGGGAGATGATAGAAAGCTGAGAGAAGGATGGTGTGATTGTGGCCGGGCATCTGAGGAAGGGGGTGGTGAGGAGGGGAAGGGAAGGAACCTGGCAGGATGTAGCCCCTGTACGCGCCGGCTCCCAGCAGGAACGCAAGCTCTTTTCTGTTTATCGGCACGTGTTCGCAGTGCAGGGCGATGGCGTCGGCTGCAGGAGCTGGTGCATGGCCTCCACACCGCGTGATTCCACTGTGCCCCTCCCCCGCCCCTCCCACCTGCCCCTGCGTCTCTCACCCCTCTTCCCATCTCCAGCAGCTCTGGCTCCACTTTCCACTTGTTTTTTGTTTGCTTCCTCCTCCATCCCTTGTTCCCTTTTCCTTTTGAAAATGGTCACCACTCCTGTCATCTGTCTCTGCTTTGCCCCTCGTGTACATCAAGGTTCTCGTGTAAGAGGAATCAGGTGCCATGTAAGCTTGCATGTCTGATTTACTCACCTAAGTTGTGTCATTATTCAGTGTCACAAACATATACCAATAGAAAAAGAATAGGAACTAGAATAAAAGGAAACCTGTCATTTCAAATTTAACAAGTAGAAAATTTCTGATTCTCAGACTTTAGTACCAAAACTTGTTCAAATATTGTTGTATTGTAATCTTGTAGACCAGTTTTATTTTCTTCAGTGAAACGTTTTTATGTATATCACACTTCAATATCATTGAAAAAAGTTTCCTTTGAAATGAAAACCAGAAGATGCTGACCTTGATACTAAAGAGAATTAAAGATATAGAAATTTTATTGAGATCTCCTATTTATGTGATAAACAAGCTAAGCAATTTAATTTCAGTTGATAATAACTGTTAACTTTTCAAACTGGTCAGCAGAACCTTGGCTCAGGCAGGTGCTGTGGTGGTGCATGCTTATATCCCAGCACTCAGAGGCTAAGGTAGGAGGATCACCCAGAGTGCGAGGTTAGCCTGGGCTTCATAGTGAGTTCAAGGCCAGCCAGAACTGCACAGTGAGACCCTGTCTCCAAAAATAAACAAACACACAGACAAGCCAATTGCATAAACACATTTCACCGAGCCTATTCAGTAGCCCTCTTTTTTTTTTTTCCTCCTGGGCGCTGGGGTTTATTTCACAACAGAACCAATGGGAACCTGGCCTGAGGTGCACACAGGGCTCCAGACTGGTGGGACACAAGGTGACAAGCATGACGATCACAGCTGGGGTCAAGGGCTCCGGGCGGCCCTGATGGCATCTACAGAAGCAGTGGCAGGAGGGGACCTAACTACCTGGGCCTGAGGCCCAGGCTCTGGCTTGCCGCAGCCTATTTGCTCAGGGGGATTCTGGAGTTCCGGCCGGCGAACTTGGCCTTGCTACCCAGCTCCTCCTTGA
>NW_004524620.1:9129691-9153420 GCF_000260255.1 Octodon degus | reverse complement strand
CATTCAGTTTCTTGCTAACCAGGGCAGGTGCAATAGTTTTATTGATGTGCTCAACAGCCTTTGACACACCCTTGCCCAGGTAGCGGGTCTTGTCATTGTCACGCAGCTCTAGGGCCTCGTAGATGCCAGTAGAGGCCCCATTGGGCACAGCAGCTCGGAAGAGACCTTTGGAGGTGTAGAGGTCAACTTCCACAGTGGGGTTCCCACGAGAGTCAAAGATCTCTCGGGCGTGCATCTTGAGAATTGACATGTTTGATTTCTGGCTACCGGATCTCGTTGCCCAGGAAGGAAAAATAGGGTGCTACACACACAGAGATGCGCGTTGAAGTGGCGAGGTGCTCTGCGCGCCCAGTAGCCCTCTTTTTTGACTGTACTCACCAGCTCTATTATGTGAGACTATAGCTTGACAGAAATAATTTTTTTGACAGAAATAATCTTATTTTGTGCCTTCAGTCACTTTCTTAGATGAAGCTTCGAACTCATTTCAGATATCCAGACCATTATTTGGGCCTGTATGTGAGGAATGCTTTTCTTTAGTTCAGTAGGGCCACCTGATTTGAATTACCTCACCTCCTGAAGAACTTGTAACTCTCTTGCGACCTGAAGTAGCTGTGATCATGATTAGTGAGTTAATATTTTAGAAGTTAAGAAATGGTGAAGTAGGTGGTGAAGCCATGGCGTCAGGGAGGTTATCCATGTTGGCCCCCAGCTTCTACTCTCCTGGCCTGTCTGGTTCCCTCAAACTTCTCTTCCTCTTTGGCCCTCTACCTCTGTCTGTTGTCTTCTCCCTTCATTCCTCTTCCCTCCTTATTTCTTTTGTTGTCTCCTTTCCCATTTTACCTCTCAGTGCCCTTTATTTTTATTCAAGCAAGTTTCCTTTCCTCTTCCACTGATAGCTTCCAATCATAATGTAGAATGAAAGAAATTTAGTTCTGTGTTCAGTTGTTTTATATTCTTGAGTCACTTTTTTTTTTTTTTTTTTCATTAAGTACAGGGTCTCACTACACAGATCGGACTTGCAATGATCCTCCTGTTTTTAGCCTCCCAGTTACTGGGATTACAGGCATGCGCCACCATGCCCAGTCTCAGTCACCGTCTGAGTGCACCTCAGGGACTGAGCCTGCAGGGCATGCTGGGTATTGAACCGCAGTCCCAAGCAGGCCCTTTAGTCCACTGAGCTATCTGGAGCTATCTGGCCAGCCTTCTTGAGTCACTATTAAAATACCTTTTTCCAACAGAATCAGTGTTTTCCTCTTGAAAGAATTTACAGTTAAAAATATGAAGTTGAGTAACTATTACCAATTAACTTGGGGCAGCTTTTATTCCTTGTGGTTCTTTTGAAGAGGCAGCACCCTTCCTTGACACTGCCTGTGATCAACATATTCCATGCGAGGACAGTGTAGCCTGTGGCGTGGGTCTGTCTTAGACTGCAGCTGGCTGTTGTGCATTCACGTGTAGCTTAAAATCCAAGCCATACAGTCGCTCTGTGGCAGCCCTGGGTGGGAACTGACCCCGACCTCCGGAGCTCTAAGCTGGCCTCCGCCCACCACATCCTTCATCCTAGGCGCTGAGGCTTTGAACGTGTAAACGATGTAAAAAGTTTGAGACGAGATGGTTATGCTTCCCCACGCTGGGAATCTACCATATGTTAGAATGAACATCCTTAGATTCCTGAAGCCCTTCTCACTGGCAGATAGCGCGGTTGGATCAGACGCAGGGCCCGAGGCCGGCTCTGATGGCAGGCGTCTGGCTTCCCTCTTGGCCTTTGTCTGGACAGGCGAGGAGACGCTTTCAGATGAACCCTTTTCTTTCAAAAAACATTTCAGCATCTGTCATAAAATGTACTTCTCCTAACCTTTATTTTAACACTTGCTTCATATTTTAAATAATACGTTGCCTCTTGTTAAACTGGAAAAAACCGGTTTGCTTTGAAACCTTTCCTAGGAAAAGAATCCTCAGGCTGCCCCCTTGTGTTGAGATGGGGAAAAAGCATGCCGTTTCCTCCGGGCTTCAGCCTGGGCCTTTCCTTCTGTCCGGGTGGGTTTCTTTGGCAGGTCCTTGCTTCCTGAGTTTGTGAGAGCCTGCCTTTCGCAGTCCGTGTCATTTCGTTGATCGTGATAAAGGCGTAGAGGGTCCTTCTGTGGAGGTCAGCACATGCTTTTACTAGGGTTTGCTATAATTAGTATCTGGAATGTTCCTCTTTTTTCCTGTTGAGTTGACATGAGCTAATCTCCTGTGTTCTCCCCAGGGCCAAGGAGAGCATGTACCACGCTTTGGGCTATAGCACCATTGTGGTGTTGCAGGCTGTCATGACCTTTGAGCAGCAGGACATTCAGAATGGCATTTCTGCCATGAAGGACGCCTTGCAAACCTGCCAGAAGTACGCCTGAGTCTTTAAGTATATGACATAAGGCTCCAGACCCTTATGCCTGTGTGATAAAATGGGTGCTGTTTGTCTGACTGAAAGCTCTGTGGTTGGGGTTAGTCAGAGCCAGAGTAGAGTTTAGCTTCAGAGCTTCATGGCCTCATGCAATTGCATATAGTTAAAAATTTTTTTGTCAGGACGTATAGTAAGTATATATATATATATATATATATATATATATAAAATTTTATTTATTTATTTTTTCCTGTACTGGGGATTGAGCCTGGGATCCTCACATTGAGCTGTATCTCTAGCCCTTTAATTTAAAAAATGGTTTTAAAATTATTTTTTTTTAATGTATTTAGTACAGGGTCTTACTACACAGGTCAGACTTGTAGTGATCTTCCTGTTTTCAGCCTCCTAAGTGCTGGGATTACAGGTGCGTGCCACCATGCCCAATCTCAGTTGCCATCTCAGTGTGCCCGGCGTGACATGCCAGGGATTGAACCCTGGTCCCTGTGCTTGCCTAAGCAGGTGCTTTTGTCTGCTGAGCTATCTGGCTGGCCTAGCCTTTTAAATTTTTTGAGATAGGATCTTGCTAAATTTCCCGGTCCAGGTTCAGATTTGCAAGCCTTCTGCCTCAGCCTCCTGGAGTGCTGGGATCACAGGCATGCAGATCCCCCCTCCCCCAACCTTTCCGCTGTTTTTTTGCTGGCTTGGAACCTGAGCTACAGAGAAAGTCTGAGGAAGGTTTCAGTGGGTCCAGCTCTGCACATCTCTTGGGGCCCCCGGGGCAGATGAGGTTTAGTAGTGCTGCGTGCCATGCCACATCAAGCAGGACTTTTATGTGGGAGATGCTGCACTTACAGAAGAGAATGTTTTATTTACCCAGGATGATATTAGGACAGTTTTGATTGGTAAAAATGAGATAATTTTTAAAGTTTTATTTTAAGCTTTATGGTGCATATAGAAAGCCCTAGTATGAGCTATTACTGGTATTAGTGGTGATTAACATAGGTAAAATCAACCCATACGCTGTTAGGTTGTAAGCCATTCAAATGAAGAGCATTTTCAAATAGTGCTTTCTGAGTCCACTGTCAACTGGTGCATACTCTCACCAGGGAGGTCCTGGCTTCAGCCCTAGAGGAGGGAAGGCGCTGTGCAGGTTTAGTGCTCTCTTCTGCATGTGTGTTTGTCCACACAAGAGCTTAGTGACATGCATCGGCCGTCCACAGTTGCCAGCCCACTGCCAGGAGCTGGGTGTGTGCTTTTGGCGAAGGTGGCTCCTGCCTTGAAGACTTTGGGGTTCAGAGTCCTAGCTAATGACTCTTGGGTGTGATTGTGATTGAAATGAGTTTCAAAGGAACATTGGCTCAGTCTGATTTGTTGGAATTTTTTTCTCTCTGTTTCCCATATTCGTCTACTCAATGCAGATATAGGAAGAAAAGCACAGTTGTAGAGTCTTTCTCAAGTCTCCTTTCTCGAGGATCACTAGAACAGCTGAGTGAAGGTAAGAATTATTTATATAATTTTAAGTTTCCTTTTTAAAAAAGAAATTAAAGAATGTTTATGTCCATGAAGTTCACTCCCGGAGTGTAGAAAGCAGATGGAGTGGCATTTTGTGTTCCCTCCGTGCCCTTCCAGAAGTAAGCATCATGGATGGTCGGTCTTGAAGCTTTGCAGGCTTTTCAGTGTACACGTGCAAAAGTACCCGTGAGGGCCACGGGCTTTTGCTATTCTTATGTTGCTCACTTTTTGCAAGCATGCAGTGGTGTCAGACGGGTCCACACCGTGTTGTTGTCCCAGCCAGTGCGTACAAATTTGCATGCGTTCACATCTGTGCAGCAGTATTGAGCAGGAGGGGTGTATCGTAGCATTCCTTACTTGCTTACAGGTTTTATTTCTTTACTGTTACAAATAATATTGTCCTAAAATTCTTGTGCCTATGTTCATGCATTTTTCAAATATTCTATAAGATAGAATTCCAAGTGTATTAGGAAAAAGTGTGTTAGAATAGAGTTTCAAGAATTATTACAATAGTTGGAAAATTACAGGTATTTCCATTTTTTTCTATGAAAATTTAAGCCATCTTATAGTCTTAACCATCCTTCTGAGACTTTGAGTTTTCTACAATCTATTATATATTTTTTGAAATAAGAGTTACTTTCATATCTTTTAAAAAGTAAAAATGCTTTACAAAATGGAAAGTGTTTAGTTTGTGCATAGTTAAGAAAATCAGGACTTGAAGAATGTCTGGTGAGGGGCTGGGAAGATAGTTCAGTAGAATAAGCGCTTCACTGGCAAGCTCAAGGGTCTGAGTTCAATCCCAGTTCTGCCAGAAAACAAACAAACAAAAAAAGGGATTACAGTAAAAGTTTCGTGATCAGCCATATTTTATTAATGTTACACTCTAGTAAGAGGTTGACCAGAAGTAGCATCCAGGCTGTCCTTTAGAAGAAAAATGTATGTCCTTTGAAGGTCTCTGCCATCCCAGGAGAATTTGTATCTGTGCTTTCATTGTCAAACTTGTTCTCTGGAAAACACAGAGTGCTAGGAATAGGCCTATTTAATTGAAGTAAGAACCATTCTGGAAACTGCTGTCAAAGGCCTTCTTATTGGTCAAGGAAAAATGTGACACATATTCTTGAGTATGTTTTATTATGCAGCTTTGCTTATTTCGTTACCCAACTGTTATCAGCTAGTTATGAAGGGTAGTGAACTCGGGATCATTTGCGCAGGGTGTGAGCTTAGAGCACTGAGGACAGAGCGGCTTACAGCACGTTTTCCGTGAGGGTGTGGTGCTGATTTCCACAGCTGCTGGAACTAGAGTGCTCCAAAGGCATGAGATGTGTCTCCTTCACATGGTGTTGCCTGGCAGTGCAGAGCTATCTGATGCAGTTGGCAGTAGCGGCCCGAAGTCCTAGAGAGAGGCAGTGGAGGTGAAGTGGGCGCCAGAGGAGTCAGACTCTTCCTCTTGCCCTCCATTCTGCTCCTGTCGGAGGGGCTTCCCCCGGCCCAGTGGTGCTGCCTCCTTGTTCTTTGCAGCATGAAAGGGACTTTGGTGATTTTTTTTTTTTAAACCTCAGTTTTAGAAAGAATGACACGGTGTTTTTGGTATGAACATAAATAATAATACTTTTAAAATAATACCTCACGTAAAGATATGATTAAAAATATGATCAAAGTGCATACATATTGAAACTTCTCCCAAAAACGTGACATTAAAGAAGGAGCTAGAGGAAGAGGGGAGTTATTTTTGGGGGGGTGATTAAAGTATGTTATACACATGTACAAAGCTCTTGGAATAAAACCCATTATTTACATATAAGCAGCGTGCACTTATAAAGGGGAACAAAGCAAACAGAAGCCAAAGTCTCTTAGCAGACATAATTTATAAGATGCAATCCAAAATTATGCGGAAAAGCCAGGTGAGGAAAAACCTCAATTTGAATGAGAAAATAAGTTAATAGATACTAATAGTCAAATGTTCTCACATAATTGTGGAGATCATCTGACGAAGATTTTAAAGTAACTATCACAAAAACTGGCCCACAAACAGTTGTGGACACACTCTTGGGACAAATGCAAAGCTAGAAAAATCTAGACAATGGAAGTTATAAAAGGAATCAAAAGAAAATTTGAGAACTGAAAAGTGCAGTACCAAGATTAAAAAAAAGCAGCTCAGTGGTGGGGTTCAGTAACAGAATGTAGGTTAGAGGAAGAACAGTGCCAATTACCCAGCGTGGATGTCAGAGACAAAATAGGCTGTAGAAATGGAGCACAGTTTTGGGGACCTGTGGCACAAAAGCTCTCAGTCATGTCCCTGGAGCAAAAGAACAGAAGAAAGTGGAAGGCTGAAAAATATTTTGGGGGAGAATGCCTGAAAACCTGCCCAGATCTGTCAAAAGAACAAATTCAGGAAGCTCAGCAAAGCCCTGGAAAGGATAGATGGAAGGAAGTTCCCACTCAGACTCATCATCTTCAGAATGTTAAAAACTAGGCAAAGAAAAAGTTGCCTCACACACACACGTAATACGGAATTTTCACGTTGGCAAGTAGGTCTTAATTACTAGAATTGTAACTGGCTTTATTTTTATGAGACCTTTAATAATATTTAATATTTTCCAAAAATTAAATGGCATTTCTCAGCTCTTCCCTCTGCCCAGTCCTCTTGTCCCCACTCCATGGTAGGATTCCTTTACTATAGATGTTGTTCCTGTTAAGTCACTTGCCTGCAAAGTGAAAACAAAGCACCACCACAGAAAGACAAAAACTTTTCTTGGTGTTTTCATTTAACACTAACCGTCTAACCTCTGTAGCCTGCTCTTTAGGGTGTTCGGAGGGGATACTAAGTGGCCAGGTCACCTGTACATCAGAGCAGGGTTTAAATTTGATTTGCTTTTTCCTAAACCACGAGTCTTTCCTCTGACCCCACACCTCCTCCTGCAGAGGGGTACAGAATAGTTGCCTGTGTAGGAGGGAAGGGTTGGATTGTTTTCTGTCCAAAATCTTGAGTAAGTACTACTGTATTATATATTTACAATGTCTTCGGACAACACACCTTAGGAAATCTGGAATAAAGCAAAAAATTAGATTTTACTAATTAAGCCTAAAGGCTTTGCTTTGCGAACATTTCAAGGCGTCATGCCTTTATTTCCTTCAGAGGACTGGTACGTTCATGTACCAAGTTGCATGGCGAATGCATCAGTATGCGTCACAAACATACAGTAACAAAAAAGAGAGATTCTGGCAGGTGTCTGCCCATAAATGCCCAGTGTCTCATTTTGAGAGCTAAGAAGCTGCTCAGTGTAAGTCAATCATAAAGAAATATAAGACTTATAGGTTAAGTTACTTTTTATTCCCAGTGAGTTTGGCTGCTACTACAACCCAAACAGACTTTGTGTTCGAGGGAGCATGTCAAAACATTGTAGCTGTAAGATGGGATTTGTTTTCCGCTTGGTAATTTTCATTTACATCCTTGCGTGTTTGGGGGAGTTGAGTGTATTGCATTAAACTTACGAGCTTGATGTAGAACACACTTGTTCTCCCTGGAGGCTGTTGGACTGCTCTGAATGGGTTTGGAATTGAGTTTAGGAAGAGGTGTTTAAGCACATGGGCTAGGGCCTGAGAGGGACGGGATATGAGGAGCACACACGCTCAGAGTAGAGCTCACGCTGGCTTGTTTCTGGCTCTTCTTTCTTCTTCTGTCCTCTGTGCTGACTTCGTGTGTCATGGGCTCACCCTGGTTTCTTCAGCCTCTGCTCAGCTCTCAGCAAGGTCTTCCGAGTCCAGCCCAGACGCTGCTGCTCGGGGGCCTTCATGGTTGAGCCCCAGCTGACCATCTTCACAGCCTCATTGCCGTCTCCCCACTTGATACACCTGAGCTACGGCCAAGGGTGCCTTCTGCCCGCACCCCAGGGGAGCCCTGCGTTGTCCTCCTTTTGTGCCTTCCATAGTAACCGGCAGTAGTGTCATCTCCTCTGAATGTGTCCTCTGTCAGCAGTCTTCCCAATCCAGTTGTCAGCCTTAATCACCCTAAACAGTTCCTACTTCGTAACGTTACCTGGGAAGAGGATATTCAGGTGACTCAGCAGAAATAAACCACTGGTTTGTACCCCACTGACGCAGTGAGAAAATCCAAAGACGCACTTGGAGGGGTGGCATTCAAGGACTGTAATCATGATTCTCTGTGCTCCCGGCTGGCGTGTGTGCAGGTGGCCGTAAGTCATCACGTTCCGCCTGGTGGGGTGTGGCCCTGTGTCAACATGCTGCTGGGCACCGCAGGTGCTTGCTTATTTATTTATTTATTTATCGTGGTACTGAGGACTGAACTAGGGACCTTGCACGTGCCAGGTAGGCACTTAAGCCACTGAGCTGTCTCCTCAGCCATCAGGTGCATAGCTACTTCTCTGTAAATTCAATATTTGGAATAGGAGCAAGACAAGAAGATGAACCCGTGTGTGTGTGTGTGTGTGTGTGTGTGTATGTGTAAATGAAGAACATGTTTTTATTTTCCAGTTCGATTAACAACAGTTCTAGTAACACAGACATACACTAGTTTTTTTTTTTTTCCATTAGTTACTCACTATAAAAATGTTTTTCCAGAAAGCACTGATGTGGGCCAAGGGCAGTAATTCTTGTAGCTAATGTTTACCACGTGCTTAGTGCATGTGGGATGTTGTGCCTGCGGTGCCTAACTTCTTCTTTTGCACAGCAGGGACTTTAGTAGTGAAGTGTGAAAGTGAGGAGGCCAGCAGAGAGCAGGAGAGGAGCTCAGCCGGGTTCTGCAGCAGGGGCACAGAGCCTTTCCTGAAGGCTTTCCTAGCCCAGTGATGGCTTGGCCCTAACACAGGGGTAGTGCTAACTTCCAGTCAAGTCTCCCTTTGCCTGCGGCGTGCACATTGGGTGCACGGGGTGGGGCTTTTTCAGAGAACCCTCGAGAGTTGCTGCTTTCCTTTCTGATGAATGGGGTGTGTGGTCGTTGTGGTGCCTTAATAGCTTAGAACATTTAACATAGTTCTTTGCAGTCTTTATAGCTGTTAAATTTTTCAAGTTACTGTTAAAAAGTGGTTCTCTCTTTTTTTCTTCTTGTCTTTCAGGCTGGTCTTGAGCACTTGCGCTCACTGTGTGGGCTGTGTTCCCCTTGAACTTGTGGCCGCTCTCCTGCCTTAGCCTCCTGAGTGCTGACATTATGGGCGTGCCCCACCACCCTTGGCTTACTCTTTTTTTCTTTTCTTTTCTTTTCTTTTCTTTTCTTTTCTTTTCTTTTCTTTTCTTTTCTTTTCTTTCTCTCTCTCTGTCTCTCTCTCTCTCTCTCTGTGTCTCTCTCTGTCTCTTTCTCTCTCTCTCTCTGTCTCTCTCACCTTTTCTTTCCTTTTTTTCTTAAAACTTTTTAAATTTGGTTTTCTTTTATGAGTTGAATTTGGGTCTCTGATACCAAGAATCTGACTCTGCGATGATGTTGGAGTGGGACAAGTGAGGACTCTGAACATTTCTCACACTGCAGGGAGAGCCTGTGGGACCAAGCGCAGGTTACCATTCCCTCCTGCCTGGAAGCACCAAAGCAGTCTAGGTTTTTGTGTTTCTCTTGGGCTCATTTATTCACAGGTCTTCTGAACATGGCAGAGCAATTACTGTGAATACTGGATATTCCTTAATATAATTTTATTTGTTTTTAACAGAGGAAATGCATGCTGAAATCTGTTACGCTGAGTGTCTCCTACAGAAAGCAGCGCTCACATTTGTGCAGGTAATGAACGTCTGCCGTAGAGTTGGTGCCACCTGGACTTGCGCTTGGACCCCTGTGGCTCCTCCTGGGTCGCTGCTCTTTGGGCTTAAGAGCAGTAATGAGATGCTTGTTACTTTGATAAACTTTCCCTGAGAAGGCGTCAGGGGAGCTTCGTTCCTACCCAGGTACACAGAGTCTATTTCAAATGCTTGTCTGCTGGGACTCTCATACTTGTAAAGGAATTGCCCTGCCAGTGCCGTGCCCAGTTCCAGGTTGCCTCTCTGGGAGAGCCGTGCAGTCACTCCAGCCTGTATGAGGCGCGGGGAGGCCTCTCCCTCGCCGGGAGCCCGGGCAGCCGGGCTTTTTCCTCGCGCCCTGTCGCAGCGAAGTGCACCACTGCTCTTGCTGATCAGCGCTCTTCCGTGTGTCCTCCAGGTTTTGCTTTCCTCCTTCTATGTTCTCATTCTCTTTTCTAGTGTTTATTTTTCCTTTAGAAGAGTTTTTAAAAGTTGCTGAACAAAACCATAAATTATTTTTATAAGACACTTTAGACACTTCTAGAAACTGTTACGCTCAGTGTCTGCTTCTTCCACTACTTAAAAGACATAGATTTCCCCATGGTGGCCTCGCGTGATCGTGGCAGCTGTAGAGGTGGGGACGAGATTGTAAGGAGGCAGAAGGAAACACAGCTGTAGATGGAAAATGTATTAAGTTCTGCTTTAAGTCGTTCTGAGAGTGCCTTCCATTCTTTTCTAGAAATTGAGCTCCTATGCCAGACCCTGGTTTAGTAAAATGGGCTCTCTGTGGCATTACCTAAGACTGGTGTGTTACAAAGGCTGACTCATGATAGCAGTCACTGCATAACCCGGCACACCGTGCTGCTGGCCGCAGGGCCCTTGTTTTTTCTGGTGTATTTTCTAAATAGGTATTTGACAGCCAAATATTAGACTTAAAACTTATATCTGGGGACTTCAAATTAACCATGTAGAGGTAGCCGTGGCTTTCCTCATTTCGTCATGCCCCTACACCGTCATGTGCATATTCACGCTGCTTTATTCTTTCAAAGACTTTGCAGCTCTGTCTCTTCCTGTCTGTCCAAGCGGTGCGTATCAGCTTTTGCCTGGGCTGGGCTATAAGCAACCGCACAGTGCTCTAATTTATTTTTACCTCATCTCATTCTGCATACTGCAGCTGAGTGCCCTTTCAGAAGTGGGACAGAGACCTGTCAGCCTTCGGTGGCTGTCATCAGCAGTGGCTGTGTTCTGTATCAGAGTATCACAAATGGGAGACGTTTGGATGGGCCTGCTGCCTCCCACCAGACTCCCTGCCCTCCTGCTTGCATCTCCTCCAGCGCTGCCGACGGGTCCGCCTTGACTCTAGCGGCTCGGCTCGGGGAGCGTGGCTTTGCTGTGGGGGCTGCTCCCTCCTCAGCAGTGGATTCTTCAGCAGCGCTGCTGTGTGTGCCCAGGGGTGGCAGGGACACTGTGATGCCTCAGGCTGCCCGGCCTTTCCGCAGGCATTCTTCTTGCTTGCATTGTTTGCTACTGTTTTGCCTCTTGATTTGGCTCCTTCCACTCATTCTCGTATGCTTTAAACTATCCCCTGTTGTGAGGAAATTCTTTCCTGGCCGGTATTGGAATTTGTGCAATTATGAGAGTCCTTAAAATAAGGCAAATATTTGAGTGGTGAATTTAGTATTTGCTGATTCTTCCAATAATCAGAATATTAGCTAGTGAATAAAACTAGTAAACTAAATTCAGTTTTTCTTTTGCTTCAGAAGGATGTTCACATGCATAGGACTAAACACAAAGGAATTTTTTCCAGTGACAATAAACTAGAGAAACCACCTCCTTGGAAGTGTGGAACACTGGACTGCCTCTACTGGCACTATTAGGGTCCCTTTTAATATGACTTATTCAGGGTCACTTAGAGTGCTGATGGCCACCAGGCAAAGAGAGGTGATGATTCCTCCACCTCCACCCCACTAAAACACAATTGCATGTTAGTGACAGTCACTTCAACCTTCAGACCAGTTCAGTATTCAGACCTGGTATGTTTGGTCCTGAAATGGGTATGGGAAAACAAAACAAAAACTCAACAAAACATTTGAAAAGGGACGGGGAGCCGGCCAGATAGTTCAGCAGATTCATGTGCCTGCTTAGGCAGATGGGGGGGACGAGAGGGGTGTTGATCCCCAGCTTGCCGTGCAGGTCCCACCCTCGGAGCGTGCTGAGACAGCCCTGAGACGGTATGGTGGCACGTGCCTCTAATCCCAGCACTTCAGAGGCTAAAAAACGGGAGCATCACTACGAGTCTGATCTGTGTAGTGAGACCCTGTAGACCCTGTACTAAAAAGAAACAAAACAAAACAAAAAACAACTGCTCAAGAACCCTGTGAAATAGTCTCTTTTACTTAGTACTGTGAACCAAAAAGTTTACCCTTGACCCCTTAAAGTCACCTGTTTAGTTCTAGACTGTTGAACCCAGAAGACTGGCCAGTTAGCGATACGTGAGTTTGAACTTCATTGGATTACTGATTGGGAAGGATTACTTCCTTAGAAAAAAAGTAACACAATGATTTAAATATTTTTTTGTTGTCTTCTAACTTGTATGAAGAATAACAAAGAGCCCCTTCAAGTATAAGGCAAGAAGATACGTTAATTTTGAAATTATGTCCTTAAAACATGTTTTTCTAGTTATACAAATATGCAAGTGTCAGGACAGTTTAAAAAGTTTTTACTAAGTGCTCTAATTATTTAATTATTTTCAGGATGAAAATATGATAAACTTCATCAAAGGTGGACTGAAAATTAGAACAAGTTACCAAATATATAAGTAAGTTAAAAAGTAAAATATGGCTTTTACATTATTCACGTGCTTGTACTACTTTGTTTTTTGCAAGTTTTATTTATTTATTTATGTAATTTTTTTTTTTTTGAACCGGGGATTGAACTCAGGCCCTTGCACTTGCCAGGCAAGCGCTTATTCTACTGAGCCATCTCCCCAGCCCCATGAAAGTTTTAAATATTTGGTATAACTGATCGTGTGTGTGTGTGTGTGTGTGTGTGTGTGTGTGTGTGTATTAGTAACAATGTGCTTGATTTTTGGTTATGTATTCTGTGCCACAGACACAAGTTAAACTTTAAATAAAGTTTAAGGGTAAAAGAGTAGAAAAGAGAATTAACATAATTTCTGATGAGATAATGTAATTTCTCCTAAGAACAGTTTATACATTTCAAGAGGCTGGTGTGTTTTCGTGTGCTTCTAGAGTCGCTGTGCACACTAGACATTTCTGCGGGGATGGACATGTTCACGAGGCTGGCTTAGAAAGTTTTTGTTATCTTCTTATTTTCTGTATACTTACTGATTTTTATCCAGTCATTCTGTCATTTACTGAGAGGATTAAAATCTCCAGTTGTCAAGTGGAATGGAGCATCTCCTGCTTCGGCTTTGTTAGCGTTTGCCTTGTACGCCCGTGTGGGTCCTCTGCTGTTAGCTCATACGTGTTTATCATTTTGTTTCCCTGATGAATTAATGTTCTTGTTATGGGATTCCCCATTTAACTCTGGTAGTATTCCTTGTCTTTTTTTTTATATATTTTTTTTAATTTTTTATTTTTTTTTTATTTATTTGAGAGAGAGAGAGAGAGAGAGAGAGAGAGAGAGAGAGAGAGAGAGAGAGAGAGAGAGAAGAGAGGGAGGTGTGTGTGTGTGGCCAGCTCAGCCCACCAGGGGGCGGGCTGGCTGGCATGTGGTGCTGGGGGATTGAACCGCGGTCCCTGATGCTTTGCTAAGCTTGTTCTAAGTAGGTGCTTTAGACCACTGAGCCATCTCTCCAGCCCCAGTATTCCTTGTCTTGAATCTATTTTTTCTAGTATTATCCAGCCACTCTTGGCTTTTTTAAAAAATATTTGTTTTTTCTCCTTAGTACTAGAGAGCCAACTGAGGGACGCCTTACCATTGTACTGCACCCCTGTTCTTTCATTGACATTCACTTGGGGGCAGGATCTTGCTAAGTTGTGCAGCCTGGCCTTGCACTTGCAGCTCTTCTACCTCATCCCCCAGGGAGCTAGTACTATGCCATGTGTCACTGTGTTGGCTTGTATTTTTGAATAGTCTTTGCCTAGTATATGTTCTTTTAAGCCTGTCTTTTATATTAAAATCACATACCTTGCAGATGCACAGAATTGAATAGTGAGTACGTTTACACTGAAAGCTATCATTGTTGGGCCTGCCAGATAGCTCAGTGGAGTAAAGCACCTGCTTAGGTGGATGAAGGGACTGGGGTTTGATCCCCAGGATGCAGTGCTGGCCTCACAGCCAGGGTGCACTGAGATAGCGATTGAGACTGGGCGTGGTGGCGCATGCCTCTAATCCCAGCGCTTGGGAGGCTGAGAACAGGAGGATCACTACAGTTCTCATCTGTGTAGTGAGACTCTGTAGACCCTGTACTAAATACATAAAAAAAAAACAAAAAAACAAAACTATCATTGTTTTCTGTTTGTCTCACTGTCTCCTCCCCTCATTTTTTGTTTTCTCTTTTGCTTTAATAAACATTTAAAGATTCTAGTGTATTTCTATATTGTCATCTTAATTATTTCTATTTTTTTGGCAGTTGTGGTAGAGATTATATGTGATTTTATCTTAGAGTTAATATTGTACCACTGCACATAAATGTAAGAACTTGACACAAGTGTGATTTCATTTTCTACCTCTTGTCTTGTGTACTGTTCTTAGGGTGGTCCATGGTATACCCATGTGTACTGAAAATCTTTAAAATCACATCGGACTTTTGTCTTCAAAACAGTCATGTATTATGGTCTTCTGTATTTTCCTGTACTTTTGCTATTTTAATGTTCTTCATTTATACTTGTTTACTTTCAGAGTTCAGGATTTCTTATTATATATGTCTACTTTCAACAAACTTCAATTTCATTTATTTAAAATTGCCTTCACTTTTTCCCGTCGTTCTCAAAGGTATTTTTTCTTCTAGCCCTTAAGATTGCCATTCCGCTGTGGTAGGCTTTCCTCATGTGCAGTCAGAAGCCAGTTGTCCTCACTGTGTCTTATCTAATGGTAGGAAAGGCTCTTCCGGCCTCTTTGAAGATGTTTACATCTGTAAATTGCAGCAGTTTGGCTCTCTTAAGTCTGAGTGTGATTTTGAGAAATTTGGTGTCACTATTTCTTCAAATATTTACTTTTTCTTTCTTGTGTCCATTATTTTTTAAAATTGTCCTTTAGATATTGAGCTATCACAGAGCTTCTGTACTCTATTCTCCTTTCTCTGAACGGTACAATTTCTGTCCTAAGGCGCGCTTAATTTGCTTAGGCTGCAAATTCTTTTTAGTCTCGGGGTGGTCAGCACCTGAAGTCTCTGCTTCATTATTTGCTGGCTTGTCTTCACTTTTCCTCGGAATTTTCCCAATGCTCACATAGTATATAGTTCAGCCAAGAATCGGAGTGTTTCCAGTCCACGTCGTCCTCCACATGTGAAAATCCCCAGTGCAGTATAATCACCGTGGCAGCCTTGAGCTCTGTTCTCTAATTTTTAAGCCAATAGGACCATGGCTTTGTGTGTGAACTCTGTGTAGTCCATGTTAAGTGGCCTGGGCTTGCTTTCAGGCGAGTTAATCTGACGTAAGCTGCTCTGCCATTGCTGGAAGCAGAGGCAAAACTTAGTATTTTAAGAGCTTATATCTTACAAATTTTATAAATTTGTGTCCCATTCAAATCCTGCAAAAGTTATTGGAGAGGGCTACAGATTTGGGGAAAATGACATACTATTTTGAGATTTCCTCTCAAATGGTTTATTTAGTGTATTTTAAAATTTAATTTTTAAATTTAATTTAATTTTTGTATGCTTTACTTTTTTGAGACAGGGTCTTACGATGTATTCAGTCTAGGCCGGCCTCAAATTCATAGTGTAGCCCACAGTGGCCTCTAACTCATGGTGATTCTCCTGCCGCAGCCTTCTGAACACTGGGATTACAGGCATGTGCCACTTTGCCTGTCTTTCAAGTATTGTTTTAGAAGAAAAAAAGACTAAAGGATTACTTTTTTAATCAGCAGAATTTAAAGTATTAAAATAATAGCCAAAAGAATTCAAATAATGTCATGTCAAAGACTTGTCAGTGGAATGGATCATAGACATGTACTTGGGAATTCAGTGTATCTCCTGTAGATGTGGGTTTCTCTTTCAAAAAAGTAGAAAGAAGAACTGGCGAGATAGCTCAGTTGACTAAGTGCTTGCTTAGGTAAGCGCAGGGGCCAGGGTTCAATGCCTGGCACCGCATGCTGAGCCAGCCCCTCCCCTGCGCACCCTGAGCTGGCAATGGAGTCTGGGCGAGGTGACACACGCCTGTAATCCCAGCACTAGGAAGGAAGAAAACAAGAGGGTCACTATGAGTCGGAGCTGTGTGGTGAGACTCTGTACAATAATAATTAAAAACAAAAAAGTAGAGATAAATATTTTTGATAAAATTGATTTTTTTTAAGAAAAAGGGCATTAATACAAAAACAAATCCATATAAATTTTTTATTAAGCTATTTTGAAAGATCATTAGTAGAGAACAAAAGAAAATATGGTACTAAAAGCCTTTAAACTTTTATGGTACTAAAAGCCTTTAAACTTTTATTTTATTTTATTTATTTATTTTTTTAATTTTATTTATTTATGTGTGTGTGTGTGTGTGTGTGTGTGTGTGTGGCCAGCTCAGCCCACCAGGGGGCGCGGCTGGCTGGCATGTGGTGCTGGGGAATTGAACCACGGTCCCTGTGCTTTGCTAAGCTTGTTCTGAGTAGGTACTTTAGACCACTGAGCCATCTCTCCAGCCCTAAACTTTTATTTTAAATTTTCTGCTTTGAACTAATTTTAGAATTATTATAAGAAATTTTAATATTACTAGCACGCTGTAGAACCCTAGAATAGCGGGTGTAGGCATTTAGCCTTCAGCTTTCCTTTTAATCTTAATCTTTCTTTTAATTTGTTACTGTTTTTCTTTGTCTTTCATGACTAACATTTTAAATGAATGTTGGCAGTTAATTCATAGGACATCTCTCAACGTGGATTTGACCTGTGTTTTAGTGATTAAATTGAGGGTATGAATCTATGGCAGAAAGACTGTGGCAGTGATGATAGGGGTAAACGATGTCAGTGTAAAGGCCTTCTTTAGGTATGGCAGAAAGCTAGCAGCCGTAAGAGAATAACCACCAGGAAAGCACTCAAAATTTTACTATGGTGAAAATGCACCATGGAAACAGTGCCGGTGGGGATGCGGTGTATGTGGCCCAGCGCAAATGCCCGGATGGCAGGCACGTGGTGGTCAGAGTCTAGAAGGGGTCCTCTAACTAGTTGTTCCTGTTACTGAGAGTTAGATCCATGGACTTGTTAGATTCAGGTTAAATTAATTTGGCTAGAAAACGTTATAAATGAAGTTTCAGGTTTCATGTAGTTGCAACACATTAGGTGATGCATATTACTCCTTATTACCTTGTAAAAATGTGTCCACCTGATAAACAATTTCCAATTAATACCCATTTTTATATCTTGCTCATTGAATTGTATTCCTCTGATTAAGTAATTGCTTATAGGAGGTGATATGAGTGGAAAAGAGAGAAATACAGCAAATCTCCAACTTGTGAATGAACTGCATTCTGTGAGAATGTGCCTAAGTTGGAGTCCTTCCTGCCCGACCGAGTGACTCTTGCACAGTATAGCTATGAACGTTTGCAGATGATCACAAGTTGAGGACTTGCTGTATACAGAAGAGAAATTAAGGTGAGCAGTAGGAAATAGTTGCATGAATAGAGCAAGAAAAATAAAAAGATTGTGGAGCTGTGGTAGACTTTGGTTTTCTCTTTCAATCTTCGCTGCTCATAAGTTCTAATTTCTCTGATGAGCTGGAGACCCTGCAGCCACACTGAAGTGCAGATCTCTTTGCTGGCCGTAGCTCAGTGAGGGCAGGGGTTGAAGGGTGTGCAAGGCTCAGAGGAAGCGTGCACCCGGGTGGCGGGCGCTCCTGGGCATCGAGCCCCTGGGCATCGAGCCCCCGGGCAGGCCAGTGCTCTGGCGGAAAGCTGGCCGTAGGTGTTGATGTTTGTGCTGTTTCTTTAAACTCAAAGACTGGTCCTGCTGAACACTTAAAAGTGGGTTTCCCCCTTTTTCATGAATGATTACTGCTGTGTAGCTTTAAATGTAAAGACAGTGCAGAATAATCCATTTTAAAAGTCTGTAGTGTTTTGGGAACTTATTGTATGTAAGTGTGAAATTCGGGTTAACATTACTTTCAAGGTCGGAGGAAACTTACACTGTATCTTTTTCTTCAATTCAGAGAATGTCTTTCTATTCTGCATGTAATTCAGAAGAACAAACACAAACAAGAATTCTTCTATGAGTTTGAGGGGGGCGTCAAGCTTGGAACAGGAGCCTTTAATTTGGTAAGGAAGCAATTATGTAGAAACCGGAACCTTTTGTAGAAGAACCCAAGGTTTTCAGTGCCTTTTTAAAATTGCATTCAGATCTCGTACTGAATCTCCAGCTGGGTTCGTTAAGTGGCAGAACTGGGCGATTTATTATGTGGTGTTGGACCCGTGGGCCCTTTGGGCAGCTTGTATTGTTCTGCGCATGCTCAGAGGGGCTTTGAGGGTCCAGTGGGAGGCAGGTGGGAGGCAGGTGGGAGCCTGCCTGACTGTGTAGTGGGGGGTTTTTCGGGGGCAGGGGTTCCTGTTCGGTTGCCTTGGGGTTTTGCCGTTGGAGGTTTTGGGGCCGGACTAAGTGCAAGGCCACAGGACTCGAGGAATGGTTTTCAGTGATCTCTGAAATGCAGAGTCTGAACGTATACCTGTGAAATTCTAAGGCAGGCCTAGTGGCAAAGGTAGGAGGCAGGTGATTTGCAGGGTATGGTAGTGACAGACTCTGTCTTAAAATTTAAAAAGGGTTGGAAGATACAGCTCATGGTGAAATTCCTGGGTTCAGTTCCCAGTACTGGGAAAGAAATTCTGGTGTACTTAAGAGATTTAGAAATTTTATTAAGGTTTGATTGGAATTGATGAGAAAATAAAGTAGTGAAGTGAATCATCCTGCAGATATATGGGCCCCCGTGGCTGCTTTGCTGGGAAGGTGTTCTGTGTGGCCGCTGGCTGGGGAAGGAGGCTGACTGGACCTGTGGAAGGGGCGTTCTGCACACTTGCTTATTAAAATCTGCGCATTCACCCGGGACACAGACATCTCCATCTCTTTGTCTATTCTGCGAGTTCTGTCCACACACGTCCTCCCCAGGCTTGCTTGTCACCAGATTTTCAGTTACGTTCTGTCTCTGTCCTTGGTCGTCTAGCAGAGCAGCTGGCCACAGCACATGGGTCAGTACATATTTGCACATCTGGGCATCTTGCTTCGAAGCAGTGTGTAAGCAGGGGCGCCGCCACAGGTCGTGCCTACTGGCGAGAAGCAGTAGAGCCGCAGCTGCCCGCTTCCTGCGCGTGCTGTGCACTGCCCGGAGCACAGCCACGCTCTGGCTTCTGGAGGGAATCACCACCTTCTCCGTGGTAAGCCCCGAGGAATCGCTTTCTTGTCGCTGCATCGTGACTGATAGAGTTACCAAGGCAGTCGGTGTTCCTTGCAGAATCACGCAAAGGACGGGCACTGGATTTCCATTTTAGGAAAAGGTTTTTTAAGGTTCATTGTCATGTGAGATTAATTCATAAATGCTAATAACAGCGTGTGATGATTGAGATCTGAATTGTTGGCAGTTTGCTCTTTACCTGCAGTTGAATGTACTCGCATGTGAAAGCTCTTGTATTTCTTTTCTTACAGATGCTGTCCCTTTTACCAGCAAGGATTATCAGATTGCTGGAATTTATTGGATTTTCTGGAAACAGGGTATAAATTTATTTTATCTGACTTTGGAAAGGGAAGACAAGACATTATTTACTGAACACGAGGACAGAGGAACGTGTCCTCCTGACTGATGTGATAATTGTTGGCAGTTTCTTTCCAGGACAGTAAAGAACTTTGGTCTTTGATCATTGATCATTTCAGGAGTCAGGCAGAGCTATTTTTGTTGAAAATTGAAAATCTCACTTGTCTTACCTGGAGTTAAAAAGTTACGTTTCACTAACATCGCTGCTTGCTGTGTCTTTATTGCTCTTGGATGCTGAAAATATCGTTCCTTAGTGTTTTATTAATTCCAGAGTCGCCTTCTGTAAAAATGAAGAAATTAGGCTAGATTTCTCTAGTAGTCTGTGATTCTAACAGATGAAGTAACAGTATTTTGGATTTTATTTGTTCTTTCAAATTTCACTATGCAAAAGTGAAGACAAGGACCACTGCGAGTCTGGTCTGTGTAGCGAGACCCTGTAGCCCCTGTACTCGAGGCATAAGCAAGTGAAGAAATGCGTTTCCTGTGAATCTCTGTGTGTGTGTGTCGCATTAATCACCACAGTCAGAAGTCTTTCCCGAGGGTGGCTGAGCCCCAAGAGCTGCTGCTGCTCAGCGAGAAAGCAGTTCTGAGACATGCAGTGAGAGCAGGAGCAGCGCCCGCTGTCCTGGTTCTGCGCCGCCGCGGTGTTCATGGGCTACTGTGTAAGAGAGAGAAAAGAAACGGGATGATGAAAGCACGAACTTCCCCTTTCAAAAGCCCAGCAGACATGGGAAGCACAGCTGCCAGCTACCTGCATATAGACCTGAATATATCTTTCCCCCTTCTTTCTTTTGTCCTTTTCCTCATCCTACATTTTTCTTCCCACTGAACAAGTTCTTTCCCTTTCACAGTTTTTTTTTCCCTCTTTTGAGTTTCTTATAACTTTTTGTTACTGTTTTTTTTTTTTTTCTTTCTTTTTTTTGTATTATAGAGAAGGCTCTACAGGGTGTTCAGGGTCTCACTACTAGATCGGACTCTAATGATCTGCCTGTTTACAGCCTCCCAAGAATTGGTATTACAGGCCTGCGCCACCATGCCCAGTCTCAATTGCCTTCTCAGCCAGCCCTGAGGGCAGGGCCGGCACGGCAAGCTGAGGGATCAAATCCCCAGCCCCTGTGCCTGCTTGTTTTGGTTTTTTGTTATACTAATTTTACATGTTTATATATGGTAACATAAACAGCTAACCTGAAGATAATATTGGGCTGGGGAGATGGCTCAGTAGAATAAGTGCTTGTCTGGCAAGTACAAGGGCCTGAGTTCAATCACTAGTTCTGGAAAAAAAAGAAAGAAAGAAAGAAAGAAAGAAAGAAAGAAAGAAAGATAACATCATGCAATATGGTGACCATTATTGACTTCCTAATGAAATTTTGTATCTTTTTTTTTTTAATGTATTTGGTACAGGATCTCACTATGCAGCTCAGACTCATCGTGATCCTCCTGTTTTTAGCCTCCCAGTGCTGTGATTACAGGTGTGTGCCACCACACCTGGACTTGGTGGCCAGCTCAGTGTGACCAGGGGTGGGGCCGGTGTGGCATGCGATGCCAGGTATCAGCCCAGGTCTCTGCACTTGCCTAGGCAGATGCTTAGTCCATTGAGCTATCTTGCCAGCCCTTGTATCATTTCTAATGCTATTTTTCTTTATTACTATTTTGTATTCTTTAAAAAATAAAACAGCTAAAATTTATAAGTGAAATGATGAAACATTTGTATGAGATGAGTACTCCCTTTTTCTCTTCCTAGAATCACATGAGGTAAAGGAATTTGTGATGCTATCTCATGTCAGTTGAAAACATAAAGTCTAGTTAGATATCACCATTATCCTAAGCTCTTTAAAGATTTATTTTTTTAAATAAACCCTCGCTGGGCATGATGGGCATGCCTGTAATCACTGCATTTAGGAGGCTAAGTCAGAGGGATCGCTAGAAGTTCGAGGATAGTCTGGGCTGCAAAGTGAGCTTAAGGCCAGCCTGAATTGCATAGTGAAACCTTGTCTCAAACAAACAAACAAAAAAGACAAGAATGAAATAAACTCACCTTTGAGAGGATTACTTTGTGAATAGATTTTTGCTGGTTGGCGCCAGGAATGGAACCCAAGACCTTGCAAGGGCTTGCGTGCTATATCCCTGGCCCTATGTGAATGTATCTGAATCTGATTTTCCAGTCACAGTTTGTCTTTCTGAAATGAGTTCAATCCCGCAGGAGCTGGGCCTCCTGCAGCTGCGGGAAGGTGCGTCGGGCAGGAGCATGCGCTCGCCGCTGTGCTGCCTCACCATCCTGGCTTTCCACACTTACATCTCCCTGATACTCGGTATGTCCGCATGCTCCGCGCCTGCTCCCTGCCAGTTGGTGACTTTTAACCTGAATAGGGACAGAGTAGAAACAGCAGTAAGAGCTGGTAGATTCTGTTTCCTTTTTGTGGAGTAGGCATGGAAAACAGCGACAGAGGTAGAGGCAGGGGGCTTGTTTCTTTCACTGACGGTTTTTATGTCTTCTCAGCTAAAATTTCTGTACAGATAAAGGGGATCATTTTTTTTTCTTTCCATAATTTTATTGAGAAACAAATAGCAATGAGACAATTTGGTTTTTTTCAAACCAAATTGTTAGCACAGTTTCAATAATTAACACATTGCATACATTCTTCCTAGAAAGGGGATCAGTTTAATCATATTCATAAAATCTCTTGTGCAAAACTAAGTTTTTGCTAAAATAAGTTAATACTGATTATTAAAGACAGAAACTCCAGTTGGGAATCTGGTGCCCACTTGTGCTCATAAGAACTCATGTGATCTAGAGCTGCCTTACCGTGGGTCGTTGAAGAGACTTTTGCTTCCCACGTGTGAAACCCGACCAAATGGTGGGGCCATCCTCTCCATCAGGGTGCAGTGCTATCTGCCAGTGAAACTGGGTGTTACTGTTACGTGCCCGCTGTGTTTCCTGAAGACTGAGGCTGTCCCTGTTATGTTTCTAGGTACAGGAGAAGTGAATGTCGTGGAAGCAGAGAGCCTCCTTGCGCCCTTCCTGCAGCAGTTTCCAAACGTAGGCTTAGCTTTCATGCATGTTTGAGCCCTCGTGGGTCAGCTGGCTGGACTTCTGAACACTGTGGCTCCTTCCTTCCCCACAGGGCTCGCTCATGTTGTTCTACCACGCGCGCATTGAGCTGCTGAAGGGGAACATCGAAGAGGTAATTCTTTCGTGGAGTTACTTGAGGGAGCTGTCTGTGTGGCGGAATTGCTTTACGCAGTCATTTATCATGAACTGGGCTATACAGTCTGAGAAAGGTAATGTAGTGGGTAAACCAACATGTTAGTTTACATACGTGTACTATACCGTGGATTACCTGAATGTAAGTTTTCATGTACGGTACATGGGGGTGCAGTCTAGGTGTAGAACAGTGCCAGCCTAAACTTTTCCAAGACTTTGTGACCAGTTCCTACATCCCCTGTAGACCCTGTGTGAGACACAGCTCCACTGTATGCAGGAGAGTCCTCACCAGAGGAACTCGTTCTCTAGTTCCCTTGAAGAAGCAGGAGGAGGAAAAGCCTTTTTTTTTTTTTTTTTAAATGTCTTTGGTACAGGGTCTCACTAAGCAGCTTGGACTCATGATCCTCCTGTTTCAGCCTTCCCAGTCCTGGGATTACAGGCATGTGCCACCATGCCCAGTCTTGGTGGCCAGCTCAGCACGCCGGGGGTGGGCCTGGTGCTGCCTGTGGTGCCGGGGATTGAATCCTGGTCGCTGTGCTTAGTCCGCTGAGCTATCTCACTGGCCTGATGGTCTAATTTTTAAATTTATATTTACTCATTTACAAATTTCTTTATACATGTATTTGTCATTTGTGTATCCTTTTCTTTGATTTGCCTGTTTATCTTTACCAATTTTCCCATTGAATTGTCTTTTAAAAGATGTTCTAAATTTTTTGTCTGACCAGGGTTAGTTAACCTTTTGTTAGTGATGTGGGTAGCAATACCTTCTCCTAGTCCACCTGGTGCCTGGAACATTAAGGTGTATTTTTCAAGGGAAAACCAGAAATATTCAATGTAGTATTGTCAATTTTTTAAGTGACTGGTGTTTTATATGTTACTTGGAAAGGAATTTCCTAAGTCCTGTGTTAAAAGTGTGAGTACCCTCTCACAGCCTTAGAGACACAGAACTTAACGGTATCGTTCTTTGTAAGGAAAGGAACACATCCTGTCGAATGACTTCATGAGGGGTGATTCTGTT
>NW_004524620.1:9079920-9127281 GCF_000260255.1 Octodon degus | reverse complement strand
TGCGCTCTGGGTCTGATTTTGTTCTTTTTGTACACAGTGTTGTATGCATTTTTCCATGTGGCTGTTATGTCCTTGTCTAATAGCTGGATGATGGGCTTTTTTCAATTGACTTACAGGCACAAGAGATATTTCGAAAATGCATTTCAGTTCAGGAAGAATGGAAGCAGTTTCACCACCTCTGCTACTGGGAGCTGATGTGGATCAACGTGTTCCTACAAAACTGGATGCAGGCATATTACTATTCCGATCTCCTTTGCAAAGAGAGTAAATGGTCCAAGGTAAAGCGTGGTGCCTTCTATCTGCTAGTAAGGACCTGAGATGCATGTTCAGCAGTGTGACGTCGGCACTCTTCTCTGCATAGAAGTAGTGCTTTTCGGGGTACTTAGTAGTCCAGTGAGCATTGACTGCTTAGTCACGGGCACAGTCTTCAGCACGGCATACTTTAAGAGCCATCCAAAGAATTTCTAACGCAGAGATTTTATTCTAAAGAGGAACTCATTTGTATTTACCATTGTTACATATCAGTATGTGGTCTCGATACTTTTTGTAGACAGACTTTTTGTGATAATTAAAATTAATTTGATCCATTTGTGAAACATTGGGAAGAATGAGATAACGATCTTTTGTTCATTCTGCTCACTTTCTCATCCTTGAGTATAATAGGAAAGTGTTCTAAATTAATTGAAAGCTGTTATCCTCATTTGGAACAGACAGTAAAATTTTCTTTGTATTTCTTTAACATTGCATCACACAAAATCTGCAAGAGTTAGAGATTGTTTCTGATTTGCACATAGAAGTGTCGTGTTCTTTATCACGCTCCTTTTCTTTTTCTCCTCAAGGCAACATATGTGTTCCTGAAAGCTGCAATTCTGAGTATGCTTCCAGAGGAGGACGTGTTAGCAGCCAATGAGAATGTGGTGACCCTGTTCAGGTAAGCGGGACACCTCCTGCAGTGAAGACGCTGGCTGTAGGAAGATGTACGCATGTGTCTTCTTTTCTGTAGTGCTTTCTTGCTTTCCTTTCCTGTCTCTTTAATTTCTCTACTTAATTGATGTACAAATCCTTAAAACAGTATATTTAGCTAAGAGTCAAAGTGTCACTGTTGAACAGGATTTTGTCTTTTAAAATTTTTTGATACCAGGACTTGGACTCAGGACCTTGCACTTGCCAGGCAGATGCTTGTGCTGCTGAGCTACATCTCCAGCCCTGCAGCAGAATTTTGTGTGACTGGGAATTTTGTGAACGCATTCTTGTTATTATTATTATCATCTAAAGTTTTACTATGGAGGTCTTACTACTGCAGTTAAGCTGAATTTTTTCCCTCATGGTTAATCCTCTTTTCTCTCAGTGATGTGATTAGATTTCTCACATCTTTTCTTACCAGCCTGTTTGATGCATCATAATATGCAGTTATGCAAGAAAATATCTGCTGTAACATGTAATCTTCTCATCATACTTCTGTTTTAATGTGCTTATAAATTTCTTTTTCTTTCAACAATATTGGGGATAGAACCCAGGGCCTCAGGCACACTAGGCAAGTGCTCTACGCCAGTCTGTTCGCCCACATCCCTTATGAATTTCATAATGGGATTCCTTACAGTTTGAGAAGTTTGTAAGTATAGTACATGTCATGCGCTGATTGCTTCTGAAATCACCTTTACTTGAGAAACATTTTTCTCAAATTATGCATTAATTGATGGTTATCTTTTGAGTTAGATTATTCTATAGATCTGTGTCAGACACTAACCAGAAATGTACCAGTATGCTTTTCTGAGTATCTACACTGCAAGTAAGTACTGCTTTTTAAAGGCAATTGCCAATTTTATGCCAAGATTACCTGGAATGTGCTTTATAGACGTAAGCATTAAACCCATTAGAATGAAGCATGTCAGTCAGTGGTAGTCACGCGAGTGCGCCCCAGGATCACATGCAGGCCGTATCAGAAGCCAGCTTGCTGCCAACTTCGAGGGCCTGGGGTAGGACCCGAGAATGCTCAGCTCCAGGTTCCCAGGTGTTTGGGTGCTGTTCATGTGCCGCAGTATAAGAACCCAGGTGCAAGCAAGCCGTGTCTGCCGGCGGGCGGTAGTGCTGCACCATGTAACCCCGTACCGCAGGAGGCTGAGGCAGCTTGGGCAGCCTAGCGCGAGCTTGCTCAGAGAAGGAAATGCAAAGGGATGGGCGTACAGCTCAGACGATAGGCCCTGGGTTCAATCCCCAGTACCACACATGAATGGACGTGTTCACCAACCTTTTGTTGGGGCTGGGGATCTTCACAGACAGGTGGATGGCTTGAAGCAGAGAATTGCCGGTAAATCTCTCCCTACTGAGAAGTTTGCTGTGAGGAAGGCTCGGCGCTACTCCCCCTCCCTGGCTGCCCCCGTGAAGCTCGTCTTGCCAGCCCTGGTACCTGCTTTGATTTACTGTTTGCATGTTAGAAATAAATCACCAGCTTAGAGCCGCAGAGAGCATGTTACTGAGCGGCTGATTAACTCAAAAACCATTCTAGGTTTCCTGAGGTAAACATTTATAAAAAAATTAACAAATAATTAAAATTATATCCAAGTTCATTGTCTAGTCATAGACGTTATGATAAAAGCTGTTTGAACCCGGCTGTCACTTAGTTCTTATAACAACTCTGAATGCAGTCGTGGTAGTCCTTTTCACAGAAAAGGGCATTCAGGCAGAGGGAGGTGAATCTGACATCCCTGAATTTGAGGTGAATTATAATGGAAGCTGTAAATAGAATTTTACCTTCTCTAGTAGCCATATTTTAAAAAAGTGAAAGAGAGCCCAAAATAATTTGAAGATTATATTTTGTTTAACCCAGTGTGCCATTTCAACAAATACCTTTTCAACACGTGTTCCGAGCTATTTCCCACCCTCCTACCTTGGGCCACCCACCTCCTGGAAGTGCAGCGTGTCTTCCACTGCTCCAGGGTCTCAGGGCTTCTGCTGCCCAAGCCCACGTGGCTGGTGGCTGCTCTGCCACCTGGAGCCCTCCGCTAGCCATTCCAGGCAAGGCCTCTGTGAAAACTATGATTTCAACAAAAAATTTTCTTAATAATGTCTTCCTTTAAAAACACTAAGTAGGGGTTGGGGATGTAGTTCTGCAGCACAAGCACCTACCTGGCAAGCACAAGGTCCTGAGTTCGATTCCTGGTACAAAAAACCCCTCCAAAACCCAAAAAACAAAACACTAAGTTTATCAAATTACTAGGCGTTTTCAGGGACTTTAGTTTTTGTGAAGGTAGTCGGTAAAGAAAAGCTAGTCAGTTAAAGCCAACGTCTGCTGTCCTCTTAAGACTTAAAAAAAAAAAAAAAATCTCCACAGTTTAATCATTCTCTTTTGATGGTTGTGTTAAGTTTTTCTATTTTTCACTTTTACAAACACACTACAATCAATATACTTTTTTCCATTTATATATACTTCTTTGGGGAAGATTTTTAAAAATAGAATTCCTGGTTGAGGATTTTTTTTTTTTTTTTTTTTTTTTTGCCAAACTGGGGATTAAACTCAGGCCCTTGCGCTTTCCAGGCAAGCGCTTATTCCACTGAGCCTTCTACCCGGCCCCTGTTTGTTTATTGGTACTGAGAATTGAACTCGCAACCTTGTGCTTGCCAGGCAGGTGCTTATGTCACTGAGCTATATCTCTGGCAGGAGTATATTTAGGTAGATATTGCCAGATTTGTCTCCCAAAAAGATCTAGCAATTTAAATCCGTACCTACAGTGTTTTATTCCTCTAATTTTCATTTCCCTTGTAGGTGCTGTTGAGCATCTTTTTCATGTGTTCATTTTAATTTTTGATTTGTAACTGTTGCTCATGTCTTTTCTTAACTTTTCTTGCTCCTTATTTTGTTACGGACTTGCAGAGCTTGCAAGCATTCTGTGAGTACAGAAGATGCCGGTCTGACAGGTGTCCGATGAGCGCCGCCTGCCCCTGGCGCCTTGGCCCAGCCGTTCCCCACTTAATGTCCCCAGTTCCAGAGAACACTGCCTGCAGGCCAGGCTGTCTGTGACTCTGACTCTGACAGAGTAAGGCGAAAGTGCGGCTGCTGTGCTGTCCAGTCGAGCACAGATGAAGGGCCCTGGGCAGGGGACAGCAGGGACCAACTAATGGGAAGACGCTGCCGCCCCCTTACCAGTTAGCTTCAGTTCCACTCTTCATTCATGTCAAGCTGAATTTCGCTGGGAAAGTTCTTCTGTCTCATGTAACTTTCCAGACAAGTGTCTAACGCACCCAGTTCTCTGCGTGCACTAGTGCTTGATACCAGTGTGCACGTAGCTTTTCCTGCCTGGGCCACTGGCGGCCTTAAGAAAGGTCTAATTTGACTGTACTTCCTTCCCCAAGTGTTGCTGGGAGAGAAACAAGAATGGCTGGAGGTGGTGCTGCTCAGGAATTCACCGCCAGTCTGTGTTCTTAAGGTCTTAGCCATGCACTGGCCTCTTTCTGATAGAACAGCCCATCAAGAAAAGTATTTAAAAAAATCATCACCATCAACTTTAAAGGATTCCAAAGTGGATATTCAAAATACCCAAATGGTATTGAATTGAACCCTTTTTCTGGTCGTGTAAGAAGTTGTCCCTTGTAAAATGAACAGTAGGAAATTGCCCCACGCTGGGATCTTAGCATTCGGTGCTGTACAGTGAAGTTATTGCTACCCTGCCTGGACGTGGCTTCCTCATTCCGACTGCTTCCCTTAAAATTCATTTACTCCCAAGAAGGTACTAATTGCCCTGCTTAGTGCTTGCTCTTCAAATATAAACTGCACTGTCAGGAGCATTATAAAAATAATTTCAGGCAAAAGCACATTTGCTTTTGGTCCAAAAAAAATTCTCATCTGCGAGTCCATTAAATATAATCTGCAATGAGAAATCATTACATTTTCAGAAGCTGTCATTCAGCCATATGGCCTTTAAATGAGTGTGTTCTGTGCGTATTGGTTTGCAGTACTGGACCAACACATGTTTTTAATGGTATAAAAGGACCTGGGCCCAGTAAAATGCTGCAATGTTCATTTCCAGTGATATGCTTGGAAACATTTCATATAAACAACTGGCAGACATTTAAAAATATTTTCTTTTATTTAAAGGTAACAAAAATTTATATGTAATAGATTTGTTCAGCATCAGCATAAAGTGTATTAGCTTCATGTGTGTGTGCGCCTGGGCATGCGCACGTGCTAGGCACGTGCTGACTGTCCACGGAGTGACATCCCAGCACTGCGTTTACTTTTTAAATATCTGTATTCTGTTTCAAAAAGAATATAATACTAAGAAATACTTAAATATTAAAAGTGAATCAATTTTCAGTAAAAACATAAAATGTATAAAAGACAAAGCATATAATCTAAAGAATGGGAAGTTATATCACTAAGCTCCAGATGCAGTGAAGATGCAGTATCTCTGTGGAGTCTTGACATCCCTAGCAACCGAGGCAGAAGGGGCCTGCGCGGTTGCTGTGGTCATCTAGGAGGGTGCGTAGACTAAGTAACCTTGATGGCTTTTCGTTCTTCCTCACTAGGAAATGATGTATGTGTGGAATGGCTTTTCGATAGTGGGGAAAAGGAAAGACCTTTGTGAAAGCCTCTTGGTAACCGTTGAGAAGGCCGAGGCAGCTTTACAAGATGAAGGTAAGTATGGACAGTAAGCAGCACCCTTAATCTTCCTTTTCCACGTGCGTGTCCATGGCAGTTTCTGTCACCATGAGGACTAAAGAGCTCGAGCTGCAGAGTCTGAGCGTCGAGGTGAAAGAGGAGTGAGTGTTCTGTGTAACGCGTGGGTGTTGGCAGCGGGGTGCAGGGGACCCTCACCACGAGCACACCGTGTACCACCCTTTGTGTATGACACCTCCAGCGTGGACTGTGCCTAAAGACAGAAGGAGGTCGCAGGTTAGGGACTTAGGGATGGAGAACTTGGGAGGGAGCTGTGGTAGCTGAAGGGCACAGTGACTTGTTGAAGAGGGGATGAAATGTTCAGATGAGTTGCGGTGGGGGCTGCGCTACTCTGTAAATGTACTAGACACAATTGTGTCCTTCGAGACTGTGAACTGTATGGTGTGTGAATTGTGTCTGAGGACTTAGGAGAAAGATGAAGGGAGGACGTCAGGCCCTGAGGAGGGAGAGCAGCGCCGGAACATGCGCGTTTGCTTTTGGCTCTCATGGGCTGTTGCCGCGTGTCTGGTGGTTCCCCAGGCACGTGCTCGTGTTCAGGGTGGCAGAGGTCCTTCCCCAGGTGACTGCAGGCGGCTGACAAAGCAGAAGGAAAGCCAGGCTGTCTGGGTCTGGGGCGAGCCCTGCAGCCTTCAGGCCCTTGGGGAACTATTTTGAAATGGGGACGGCGTTGGGCTAGTGATACCTAAACTTGCTTTCTTGCTCTGATATGTCTGATTCTGTTTTTTCCTAAGAAGTTTTATGTTTTGGTGCACTGCCAGCAGTAGTAGCCTTTGCTGTGTTTCTCATCAGTGCCAAGTAATTTAAATACGCTCCCAAGATCATGGGTCTTTAGAGAGGTTCTGACCGTAGGAAGAAGTACAATGAAAACGTCTGTGGTGATGAACCCAGTAAAGGGCACAGAAGCCCAGGAATGGTTCGTGCAAACCGTTGGCAGGTCCCTCAGTTTGCTCGGCATGGCCCCCCAGAGGGCTTTACACCCTTGAATGTGGCCAGGGAGTAGGACTGTTTTTAATCTCTTTGGTTCTGATGACTTTCTTAACAAGCGGAAATACTTAGTGAGACTTCTCTTTACACTTACTTTTTTAAACGCAACATTATCATTTTTAGGTATAAATGGGAAAAGGTCGCCCATACTTTTCTTTTGTAGCACAATTTAGAATTTTTGTGTCTTCCATCTTGGCTTTATTTTTGCAGTTACAAACATAGGGTGTCTGTATATATACCAGTCTGTCCTTTTTTCCTTTAAGACATGAATGTTTCTGGTTTTGGTAAATGGACTTTATAAATTTCAAAAGCTTCATAGCATTCCATGGAGGTAACGTATCATAATTTAATCCATCCTTGAGTTTTGTTGGATATTTAGACTGCTTTTCCCATTTAAAATAATCCCAGCATCAGATTTCATCAAGAGAGGCATATATATATATATATATATATATATGAATGGAAGTTGGATTTATGGCCTTCCTTGCTAACTGGCTCAGGGTTTCCAGACCAGCTTGCCAAAGAATCAGTTAGAACAAAGTGGGCAGTGCAGTTCTGTGACCACAAACCCTTCTTCCTCTTCTCATGGTCATCGGCATGTCCAAGGGAAGAGGTGATCTACCCCACTGCAGGAAGCGTTACACACACGGTTCATCTGCTGATACGGGGTGAATAATACCGCCTTCTCATACTAAAAGTAGCACTTGAAGCCAGACCTGGCCTGCTTCGACCTTTTAGCAGTTTATCTCCTGTCCTTCAAATTAGGGGAAGCAAGCTCATACGTGGCAGATGGGTGGACGTTGTGAACTGGGGTTGCATTGGCTTCTGCCTGCTCTGCACCCCACGGTTCAGATGGAATGCTTTTACTTCTAGCTTTGGCAGATGGGTCTGAAGTGGGCCTCAAGATGGTAGAGGACAGGACTGCTCTGCTCTGGCCGTGCTCTGGCCCTTAGGGCTAGTCCCTGAGACAAAGGACAGAACTCTGCCTTGGTACCATGCCCAGAGTCAGGATTTGCTGTGCCTGTGGTGTTTCACTTGAATTCTAACTAAATTTCCTGAGTATCCAGATGCTGGTGCAGGGTTCTGCTGCATTGCCTGTTTGTGGAAGTTAATTTGCTTGGTGAAATTATGTAACAAATATAACTAAGTTACATGAAAGGAAAAGTGCTAATGCTTTGATGACTTTTCACTTTGTAAATCTATATTCACATCTTTTCTTCATTCATTTCGGTTAATTTCTTATAAGTTTGTAATAGGTTTTTTAGTAGTTCGGCCTGCAAACTTCCCTTTTCCTCAGCCTACCCACCAATTTACTGAATTTGCCAGGTTTCTGTGATTCAGCTCTACTTGGATAGCATTATCATGTAATTTTCTTCTAATAAAAGCTGGCAACTAGAAATCCTCATCTGTGAATTCTTTCATGAGGTTAAGAATCATGATAAAGCATATATATTTTTAGGGAAAATGATCATCTGAAAAATTATGGTCTAAGGGAACAATGCTTTTTCTTTTAAGGTTTTTAGGGGAGTGTAGATTTAAAAGAAAAACTCATTTGGCATATTCCTAGCTCAAGCTTTACATAAGTTACATGTGGCTTTACAGCACTGTGTCTGCTCCTCATCAAAAATCTTTTGGTGAGCAACAGAATGTTGTCATAACACAAACTGTCAATTAAATGTTATGCGCAACTCAATAGAATGCGTGAAAATGACGCTAATAACCAGCATCCAGGATGCACTCTCAGGGCTTTTGATCTAGCCTCTGAAAGACATTCCTTCTTAGATATATATGTCAACAAACATCCATAGTTTTAAATATAGATGAATTTGGGGAGGTTAAAAACTATCCTCAGTAAGTAACAGGAAGAGGGTGTGGTGCTGGTACCTGATGTTTCTTAATATATTACCTGGCAGTACTTGCTAGAGGTGCATCTCAGCTGTTTTCTTGTGGTTAGCTAAATAACAGTGAAATTCTCAGAGATAAGCAGTTTACCACACAGAACAGCAATACGTGTTGCTGGTGCTTTGGGGATTTGTATTAACATGGGAGAATTTCTTTTTGAGGGCCTTCCTTAGTTCCCTGGCTGCCGCTCCCCCTGTGTCTTGCCCTGAAGTGTGTGAATTAGCATTCTTGAAGTGACTTTCTAGTTGCATGTAACTTGAAAAGAAAGAAAAGAGGAAAAACCTTCAGAAGTGGCAAATGTGGAGTGACCACCTTTGTCAGATGTCGCACATGGTGTTTGGCTTGAGCTGTAGAAGGCAGAGAGTTGTTTTTAAAAGAGAAAAATGCTGAAAAATGTATTTTACTTTAAAACTCACATGCATTTAAAAGTTTGTGAGGATTTTACATGCTTTTCATGTGTTTCAGAGCTGTTTTGTCTAATTTTATGACATAATTTCCCCCCAAAAGAACATAACCTGGGAGAATTGATAAGCTGTAAACATAACGATCTGGAGAGGGCGTTCGCCTTCCTGAATTTTTAATGGGAATAAGGCCATCTGCTTCTCCATATGGAAGTGTTACTCTCTCCTGCACTGAAGCCAACACAGTTAGAAGCAGAACAACAGGAGGAGGCAGCTTTCTTGTGCTTCCTGGCTTTACCTTTTATAAAATGAATAAAGCTCTCCATTTAGAGCTCAGAATCCCTGTTGTTATATCTAAGGTTAAAAAACTCGGAGTGTGATCACTTGAAAAAAAAATTTAAAAAAAAATTTAAGTGGATTCCATGATACAGTGGTATATTAATACAGTAAATTCAGCATTTTTTAATTTATACATAATAAATGCTAAAAATATTTTTCTTATTTTAAATGATCCCCTTGAAGTGAATAGGTGTTGCTTCGTAATTAGGATTTTTAAAGTATTTTTGGGCTAGGTGTAGCTATCTCAGTGGTAGACCATTTACCTAGCATGTGTGAGGCCCTAGACTGTGTTCTTAGTACTGGAGAAAAAAGGAGAAAGCAAACCTCTTTCACATTCTGTGTTCTTGTTTGTTTAAGGTTTCAGTGATTATTCTATGGACGATGAGTGCATTGTGAAGCTACTTAAAGGTTGCTGCCTCAAGAGCTTACAGCGGCCCTTGCAAGCTGAGCTGTGCTTCAATCATGTTGTGGAAAGGTAAGAGCAAGCAGGCAGCATCAGCCCGAATGCAGGTCCGGGGAAGCATTCCAGGACAGTGGTAGACGATGCTGTTAGCGATTAAACAGCATCGTCTCCTTGGTGTGACCAAGGAGAAACCAGGAGTGCTTTCTTTATTCTTCATGAACAAAAGTGTAGTCTAAATGAAGCATGCATTTCTGCAGTACTTGGTGTTTAGAGATGAATTCATGGCCTGGCTAGCAGGTGCTTCTCCAAAGTGGCAGTGCTGTATTGAGCCTCTGGCACTATTTCAATTTATGCGTTTAGTTTTTCTTAATCCATTCAGATATCCAGCAGATATTTGAGTACCCATGGTATGTCAGAGACTGTGCTGGGTCCTAGGGGTTCAGATCTGAGTGAATGTGACAAGCACCTGCTTTTTAATTGGCAGAAGGCATTCTTCTGTGTAGACCTTTTTTTCTCCCCAGTAGCAGTGATGATGTCATACTCCATTACTAATCATGGAGTTGAGTCGAGCAAGGGTCAAACATCTGGCCCTCTTCTCTTAGTTGCAAATGAAATATCTCAAGGCCAGAGAAGTAGGCTTCCGGAGGGAGAAAGGCTGAATGGTGGTGGGCAGGGACATTGGTGGCACTGTAGGTTAGGGAGATTGTGCGCTCTCTGTACTCAAAAGGTCCAGTTGATGATGTGAGCCCAGTGACAGAGCCCTTACTGTCCTGAGTAAGCTTGAGGTAGTTTTTCCAATCTAAGCTAGATTTAATGTAAAATCTTATGATTTTTAAATATTGGTGCACAATTTTTTAAGACACTGTGCAAGCTAAAAAGACAACAGCCATAGACTGCAGTCAGCATCCTGTTGTCTGTAGTGCCTCTCATTCACAGCCTCCTATCTGCTCCTCCTGACAATAGTAAGGGGCACACAGGAGGACTGGTGCTGGTGTAAGAAGAAGAAAAAAGTAGTGCCGTTTCCCCAAATAAGGGATACGCTGTGTTTAGTAGATATGTTCAGGAAGTGTGTTCACCGTTCTGTTTTCTTGGTGACTTTATAAGAACCAAAAGGCCAGTCAGAATCATGACCCATTCTTGCTGTTCATCACATTTACTAAATCAGTGAATTATCTGTTCACATGTTTTGTGATTTTAGATTGTGAACTCACTCTCACTGGGGTTTTATCTTCAGATTTCTGTGTCAGTATTGAGAAAGAGTCTCTAAAATGTAACTTTATTTCCACCAAGTGTCCTAAAGGCTTTTATATCCCTGGACAACTTTCATATTAATTTCATTGCTTGTAGCTCTTAGATTATTTGGACAATGTAAATTTGAATTGCAACTTACTGGCTATCGACTTCCCAAGAAATGTGTTGGATTCTCCACCCCCCATCCTCACTAAAAGTACAGGCCAGAGAGACCACTGTCCTGTCTTCTGGAATACTGCTGTAGGTGCTCCAAGACCCAAGCTTTAAACAGAGACTGAGTTCCAGCCACCTGCCCAGGGCCTCATCTCCTGCGTGGACATTGGGGTGCAGGGCTCTGCCTGCCTCAGGTGGGAGTGACCCCAGGATTCAGCCAGCTTTGTCCCACGTACCTAAAGTTCTGGCCTGTGTTAGGTGTAGCTCTGTTTTGTCTTATGTTCCCCAAGCTAAGTGGTGCACTTGAAAGTTGTTATTCCTACTTTTTCCAGAGTCTCTAGATGTTTATAGCTGAGCATTTCATAATGAAGCCAAAAACAAAACCATTATGATCTTTTCAAGCATTGTAAAACTTTAAAATACAAAGGGGATAACTTTAGAACAGTGCAGTAATACTGCTTACAGATGCACTGAACATACATTCAGAAAGGTGGTGGTGTCACGTTGAGGATTGTTCCTGGAAGATCTGCATGTATTCCGTGAACAACCACCTGTACTATATTTAGATTAAGGAATAATGATTAATATATTAAAAACATACTGTTGCCAGTCACGCTAGTGATGCCTGTGAACCTAGCACTCAGGAGGCTGAGGCAGGAGGGCTGCTGTGCATTGGAGGCCGCCTGAGTTGCGTAGTGGGACCCTGACTCAGACAACAACAGCAACAACAACAGAAGCACACTGTTTATGCTGTAGTTCAGAACTGTGTAACAGCAGCTTTTGTTTTGCTGGTAATGGGCTTAAGGATATGCTTGTTTTCTCAGGAATGAGAAGTTTTGGACAAACAATGTGGTTTTTATTCTGTTAAGATTAATTGATTTCCGTTTGCTCTTTCAGTGAAAAGCTGCTGAAGTATGACCACTACCTAGTGCCGTTCACTCTATTTGAGCTGGCCTTTTTATATAAAAGCCAAGGAGAGATTGACAAAGCCATAAAGGTCCTTGAAACCGCAAGGTAAGGGATGAAGACGCCTTTCCTGGCTGTTACAGAGTTAGGAGTGTCACTCCAGAGGGACACGGAACACTGCAAATTTTTTTTTTTTAAGGTATTTTTCTTTTTTTATGAAACACAAAAAATCCATGATTGGTCTCTGGTTCCTAGTAATAAGTTCGGTCATGTTTTCTCACGTAGTATAAATTATATTTTAATGCAAGATTGCACTAAGACCCAGTAGGTCTTAAACAATGTTACTAAATAACCATAAACCCCAAATGCAGCAAAGGTGAACAATCTTCATAGTGCATTTTCACCTGACTGAAGCTGAAGCTGCTCCTTTTGGATATTTTTCCACTTCAATGTGGGGTAGATTGTTAGGATTTCATTATGTGGATTTTTAAAAGAAAAGGATTCTCTTGATTTTTTCCACAGTTCAGAGTTGGAAATCATACAGTCCAGGGATGTTTTTAAATAACCAAATGTTCTTTAGTAGATGAAATCTCTCAATGCAACTGAAAACTGCAACATTAAAAAGCCAGTATAGAATTCATAATTTTATTACCTTTTCTAATTTACAAGTGTTTATACTCTTGGGTTTGCTATAATTGTGCTGTTTTCAACCTGTTAGTGCCCCACCCTGTGAATATTCTCTTTTTCTGTTCACTGTGGAAGATTTCAAGGGTTTTTGTCATTTCTGGTAGACAGTGGCTCTTAGACACTGTGGTCATGGCCCAGCTGGGTGAGGCAAACACTCCATGTTCTGTTTGCTTTGGGCACTTCATGAAGTGGAGAAAGAAGACCATCAGAATTCTAGGTTATAAATAGTGTAGTTGTTCATGTCTTCAGATTCAGCAAATACTCAGTGGACGACCATTGTGTTAGATTCTAAAGGCTGTTAGAGAGGCAGCTGTAAAGTGAATAGCCAGCATTTCTGCTGTCTTAGCCAGAAATGAGATAATAACCAAACAGTCAAGAAGAAAAATAGCAGTGCTTTGTGTTTTGTAGAAATTTATATGCTCCATAGAAGGGTACTTAAGTGTTACTTTAGATTGGATTGGCTCTGGAAAGTTTCCTTGAGATGACACTGTACTGGACAATTGCATAATTAAAACTGGCTTTGAGACAATCATCAGAAGTCACCGTAAAGGGGCAGTGAGATAGCTCAGCTGTCTAAAGCACCTGCTTAGGCAAGCTTAGGCAAGCCCAGGGACCATGGTTCAATCCCCAGCACCACGTCCAGCACGGGCTGAACCAGCCACAGAAAAAAAAAGTAGTCATAAAACTGGGTGGAGAGCATTCCTGCAAAAGCCACCACTGGGGGACCTTTGAATTGTGGGTTTGAACCATTAGGTTGACAATGATATTTTTACTGAGTTGGGAAATACTTAGAAGAACAGGGTGGAGAAGGAAAGAAGCATGTTTCTCTCTGCACGCTGATGCTTTGAGATTGCTCATAGGTTCCGGGGTCAAGGTGGTGAGTTGATAGATACACGCCGAGGAGTTTAGTAGAAGGATGAAGACAGGAGATTCCAGAGTTCCCAGCACCAAGACAGTGATACAACCGCCACGCTTGATGGAGCTGTTTGGGGAGGGTTGTAGAGCCCGAGGTGAAGGTATCGCACAGTGCCTGGGGTACGCCGTCATTTTGGAGGCTAATCAATAACATTAAGATTAAAGTTTTATTAACAAGATTAAGTAGAATTAGGAAGACATCTAGGGAAACCAAGTGATTGGAAAAGGTAAGAATGATGAGTTACGACGGCTGCAGGAGGGAGCTCAGGCACATAGAAGGGACACTGGACGGAGTGGTAAGGAAGTTGTGGGGACTTGGACAGAGGCGAGGAGAGGTGTGGCAGCTACTGTCGGGACACTTTCGGGATGTGCGCTGCATAGGAAGTGCAGCAGCTGATAGCGCAGAAGCTGGGGGACGGCCCAGCTGAAGGCCGATTAAAGGTGTGTGTGTGTGTGTGTGTGAACAGTCACTTTGAGTGTGTTTGTCAAGCAAGAGGATGACCAAGATTTTAACGAGAGCATCAATGTATCTTCAAATGTGGACATTGGAAAATGAGTCCAAATGCTGTTGTCCCAAATATTTGGGCACTTTCAGTGCATTAAGTGCACAATAAGGTACGATGAAAAAGTGAAAGACTAATTATTCCTATTAAAAAGTAACCAAAAGCCACGCTGACCCAAAAAAGTGCTGAGAATACGAACTTGTGCTCTCTAGTAATTTGAAGAATGTTACCTGCAGTTTCCCTTTTAGCTTTGCCAAAATGGGTGGCCAGATGTTTAAGAAAATAGTTGGTTACAGTCTTCGGTAAGCTTTATAAGATCTTAACTTTAGTTTATGAATAATACATTTGCTAACTCATCTGAGTTACTAGTAAGTAGCCCTTACGTCTGTTGAAAGTGAAACACTATAAGAATAAGTGTTGTGGCCATGGAGAAGGTTCGCGCCTCCTAGCCCGGCAGAGTAGGAGAGCGGGGAGCAGAGTCGAAGCTGTTCGTGTTGCTGAATCTTACAGAAAAGGAGGTCAACATGAATGCTGTAAAATCAAGTTTTAAAATAATCTTTGGATTTCTATGGCCTCTTCTGCTATGAAATTGTTGGTCAGACCGTTGATATTTGCATGTGAGAATTGTGATGTCACTAAATAGTCCTGCCTTTGTTATAATTGTTTCGTGAGGGTTTCACAGTGTTGTTTCCTTTTCTGAATGGTAGATCATACTCATTTTTTGTATGAGGCTGCCTTATTAGCCTCCAACTCACGGAAGTTAAACCATGTAAGTGTTTCACCAAGCTTGCTAGGGTTACCTCCTGACCTCGGTGTTTATGCGTGGTCTGGTAACAGAGCAGGATGTTCCTACTCAGAGGATGTCCTGTAAGTCACCACAGGAAGCTTTCGGAAATGCAGACGCGGTGCCTCATCTCCCCGTTGGAAGCACGCTGAGGTGCACTGGCAGGCATATGAAAGTTGAAAAGTAGTCAAGGAGGCCGTGGAGAGTAAGGGGAGGGGGTGGCCTGCTGCACAGAGCAGTGTTGACCGCCAGTGTTGTTGTTGTCGTCTGCAGAAACAACTACAAAGATTACTCGTTGGAGTCCAGGCTGCACTTCAGGATGCAGGCGGCGCTTCACCTCTGGAAGAGACCCTCCTCCGAGTGACCAGAGCAGAAGGATGGGCCTCCTCATCTAGTGCTGCGTCCACTCTAGATTAGTTCTCTGTAAAGTGGACAAGTGATCTTGTGAATAAGAGACACCAAACTAGTTTTAACTGTCAATATTTTCTCTCATCTGAATGGTTTATTGTTAGTCTATATAAATTTTTTTCTTACGGAATGCCATTTAGTAATATCTAGAAAATTCTTATATTTGCTTCTCCAAAATGAATTTCATGTTAATTTTTAATGGGGGAATGAAGAAGTCTTTTAAAAGACCAACAGGTACAATAAAGTCTAATTAGGTTATTTTTTTATGTGGAAATTAATATTGTTTAAGTAGCAAATGGCTGAGGTTGAGCTGGTTTTAAATTTGTTGGTCAAACTCCAGAGATATTTCATTGCCTATTGCTTAAATCTCAGAAGATTTAAAAAATACCTCCTTCAGAGTAATTTAACAGTGAACTCCCAAGAACTGAAAAAGAACTGAAGGCGTGAACTGGATTCGGGTAACATATTTCACAGGTTAAAGTGAACTGTATTTGTCAAAGGTGATAAATACCAAATGATGGAGTTTTTACTATTTGTGTTAGATAAAGTGACACTTTTGAGAGACTGTCTTATTTTTGAATGTACTTAAATATAGTAAATAGCAAAATTTAAAAAACCCTGTATATCTAAAGGGAGGAAAAGTCATAATTTAGAGATTATCCTAAACTGTAGTGATAAGCCCTAAAATGTATACATTGATTATTTTTCTTATAGGAAGCAAAATTAAGTTTCTGCTACTTTAAATGTTATGTAAAATATTGATAATTTTACTCTTGGAGATTGGTGAGGTCTCAGTTTGTAACCTCTCTAGCAGTGTGATGGGTCCTAGACTAGATGCACTTCCTTTCCTCGGAGAGCAGAGTCAGGGCCGAGCAGGAAGAGCGCTCGCTCCATGCAGTCCTGCTCTGCTGCCCGTGAGCAGCCAGTCGTGGCCTGTGGGTCCTTTCTCCGTCTGCTTTGCTGTATTTTCCTAATCTGTGGGGTGGAGAAGAACAGGTGGCCTTCGGTGGCTTTCCAGGGCTCTCCTAGTTTCCTAACTGCGGGTATGTACAGCAGGTCTGCATTTTCAACAGACCGCATTGAGTGTGTAATTCAGACCCTTCCGGCCGCAAGCGAGCTTCACTTTGTCAGTAGCCTCCACCATTCCCGCCACCTTCACGTGTGCATGTTGCCGCTACGGCCCAGCCTGCACCTGCAAGGAGGGAGTCACGGAGCGGCCCTCCCGTTCTGCTTCTGTGAGCTCTCTGCTGTTCTGAAGCCGAGTCTCCCACGTTGTCTCGGAGGCCTCTCAGTGTTTGCAGCAAGAGCCCCAAGCTCCTGGGAGGGGTCCGAAGCACCTCCCTGTGGGTAGTGACTCACCTTTCGGCGCTCGGTTTTCTGAGTGGGGCTAGCGAGGTGCCGCATGGTGCTCATAAGGGCTCTCTGTTCAGCGACGCGCACCCTACACGCGCTACAGAGTACGAGCAGTCTTGTACTGATTATGGTTTTTTGTGCATGGGTTCTAGTAGGAACATACGTTACTGGCTGAATCTATAATCTCTTCCTTTCAGTGGAAGAAGTATAGAAGCATGAGCACCTTTAAGCCTGCTCACGTACTTGGCCCTGCCAGCTCCCCAGCTGATGAGCTTGCTCCTTGCCATGCCCAGCAGTCGCTTCTGCTGCTTCCTGTAAGTTACTGATTCTTGGTCCAACCGAGGAAGTGTTTCCTGTGGAAGATGTTAATGCAGGTGGAGCTGGCGTGCTGTCCCGCAGTGGCCTGGTGACGGCCCAACACGTGCACTTAGCGCAGGTTACAGAACTTGGGGCACAGACACAAGAGGAGATAAATCGAGTGTCATTGTATGTGAGTGATTAGTATGGAATTGATATGTGTGGAATATATGTTCAATAATTATTTTGTGTGCAACTTTGGAAAAAGTATAAATTATTTAGAAGAACTTTGGTAGTTTTATTTTTTAAGGCAGAAATGTCTGTGCTGTTATATACACATTTTTTTTTACTTGGAGTGGATAGTAAAAAAAAATGAAACCATTTAAAGCTAAATGGTTAAAAGACTTGACTTGCTGGTCAGTGACTTGACATAATCAAACAAAAAATTAATCTGTATGACTAAAATTTTTATTTTGTTTTTATTATTGCTTCCTATTTTTATAGTTTCCTGGTGTTGTGGAAAATCTGTAATCTGCCGGGGATTTATGAGTACTGTAATAGCATTCGTGCTATGAATGTTTATGTCTGTTGCTATGGTCACATGCTGTGCTGGCACCATTTCTTGTGACATCAGCTCTCCCTGCACTTCAGACTCCTGCTTGTGATCTCAGTTGCTGTGTGAAGGTGAGCGCCGAGCGGGCCACACTTGGCCTAATCTTTCTGGGGCCTGCATGATGCGTTGGTTTGCTGGAGCATCTGGCAGTGCAGTTTGTGCAGTTCCTGGCATCGTTGCCTTAATTTATTTTTCAGTGGCAAGTCCGTGTTCTGATGGAGCTCTGCTAATGTCAGTGAAGGTCGTGCTTCGCTTGGTAGCTGGGGAGGAGGCAGGCGAGGTAGGCGTGGCAGCTCTCACTTGACAGCAGAGGAAAGGAATATCGCCTTTCTGCCAGCACTGACCTGAGCCAGGACTCAAGCACCCTGGGTGAGCAGGTCTGTGGCTACCAGCCAGTCCCCAGCTCTCATGGATGCGATTTTGAGACAGGGCCTTCCCCGGTGCTGTGTCAGCTCTTGCTGTGTATGTCTCAAGGATGGAGCACTTGCTTCACAGGCATGAGGCCTGAGGTCGACCCCGAGCACTGACAACCAGAACACACTGCAGGAGGCCGAGAAGGGACAAGCGGACAGAGGCTGCAGGGAGGAGAGTCCCAGGTTAGCCAGTGCGAGGCTGAGTGTTCGGCTTGGCACAGGCCGGCAGTTCCATCAGCGCTGGTCAGGACGGGTTAGTGTGCTGTGCGGTTGTCGCTCCGCCCAGGGCGCAGGCAGGTGAATATGCAATCCTGCTGCGATTGGTTGATAAGAGCTTCAAATCGGTGGGGTGACGCCCAAAGAAGGACATGCCCCCTGCAAACCAAAATGAATGCTGCTTCTCTGCTGCTGCATGTGTGAGGCACTAGCAGTCTGTGTAGTAAAGCTTGTGGGGACTCCGCGTCTCGCCCATCCCTATGGACCGCAGATGTTTGTGCTGGTGAGCAGCAGGCGCGTCCACCTTGGATGGCAAAAGTAATCATTGAACCCGGGTCTTTGTGACAGTTGAAAACATTCGGATGTTACTCTGATTAATGCTCCATTGATTTACTTTTTGCTATTTCTGTTTTTTTTTTTTTTTTGTTTTTGTTTTTTTGTCCCTAAGATGTACTGTTCATAAATCATAAGTTCAAATACACTTATTTGAAATGATTTTGTGATTCATCAGGCCTGGCATGGATCTTAGGAAATAACCTTGACCTTTTGAGAGTCTAGATAGTGTTGGTTCTCTTTTTGTCCTGTTCAGTGAAGTGCCCTCCCTGTGCCTGTGTAGCACCAAGACAGCGAGTGGGCATGAGGCGATGGGGAATGCCAAGGCTGCCGTCTTTGTGAGCGCTATGGGGCTTCTAGGGTCCTGCCTCCCAGCGTCCTGGTGTTGACCTGCAGTCTGTTGCCATGAGTTGAGTTCCTAGTATCTGTCTGTGGAGTTCGCCTTTTCTGTTTAAGTGCCCTTATTCTTTCAGGCCATCACGTTCATTCTGTGGATGACTAAGCTCACTGGCGTGTTTACTGGTTTGATTTTGGTACCGGGAATCAAACTGAGGACCTTGTACTTGCCTGGCTCTCACAGGAATGTTTAAATATTAGTTGTACCCACCTCTTCCCTCACTGATCTCCTTGTGTACCACACTCAAAATCCTTACTTTGGTGCTTGCTATTTAATCTGATTTTCTAGACATTGCTTGCTTTTTCACAAACTACAGCTGTTAGGATTGTAGATGAGTGATTCACTTTTGAACTATTAGATTTCATTGATTAAAAACTTCTAAAATAATATTCTGAAAAATTAGTAAAACCTTTTGGTCCCTGTATATCAATGTTTTAATGTTAAATCTCAATTAGCCCAATATTACTGTTCAGTGATTTTTAGACACAACTTGTCCACTTAGAGAATGTAGCAATGATTTATTCAAAGTTATATATTTTATGCCTTTGGCTGCTTATTATTCTTTTAAAATGTGTGATACCTAAGTGACATGCATGAATATACCGAAGACATACTGTGCTTTAATTTTTTTTAGGCGTATCTTGATTAGATACATGTATCGATCCATTTATAAATGCACACGAGACAACTTACTGGTATTAAACAGACCCCGTTGTAGTTACACTGTTCCATCCAGAATGCAGGCTTTTGTCAGCGTCTCCCTCCCCTGGCCCAGTGATGTTTTTCTTTTTGAAGTACTGCATTGCTTGCTGAACCCTGTTCCCGTCCCTCATTGGAAGTTTTGTCTTCCAGCTGTCAAGTGTAGTTCCTTGGGAATGTTAAGCTCAAAGTGTAGCAACAAGGGCACCTCAGACTGCGTTATGAGGAAAAATGTCTTCTGTGTGGAGCGGTTCTATGAGGTCTTAATAGTAAACCTTCTTAGGAAAAAATGGATGGAGTTCATTCCAGTCTGTTGCCGAAACTTCCTGGCCACAGAAAGGTTATAACTGGTCAGCTGTTGAGGTGGCTAAGCAGGTCCTGGCCGAGGCCAGTGCTGGTGACCTGCTCATGGCTCACACGCTGCAGCAGGCTGCTGGCTGCCACCAAAAGCGCTGAAAGCTTCACTGCTGCTGAAACCAACCGGGGCACACGGGCCGAGCTTGCGCTGAGGTGTGAGCTGCTCCCCACGGCGAGCCTCCAGCCTGTAGCAGTGCAGCAGAGCTTTGCACACACAGAGACAGCAGGTGCCTCCGTGTTTAACTCAGAAGAGGGCCCCAGATTGCAGACTTAGAGGGACAAATCAAGGTACGCTAACACCAAACGTGATAGTGGTTGAATATTAATGTGTAATACGCCTTGTATGCTAATCCAAGCGATCTTAAAAACGTAATTTAAATGATGGATTTATGGGTTTCTGGCATATTCCACTGTGGGCTTTTCTTTTATTGGTACTTAAATGTTTTCTAACAAATTGATTTTAATTATTGGTAGTCTTTTGGGTACCATTCGGGGAAAAAAAGAGAAAAAAGAAGTTGGACTTAGTGTAACAGAACTGATAGCCAGAGAAATCGAATAAATGCACATACTAAAGAAAATTACTGTGTCGTCGTCCCCCCCCCCCCCCCCGTACTGGGGATTAAACTCAGGACCTTGCACTTGCCAGGCAGGTGCTTACACCACTGAGCTATCTCTCTGGCTCTTAATTTCATTTTCATAGGAATAATATTATTTTGAAATTTGAAGGTACGACACTTTCTGCCTTGGCCAGTGTACGTTTTCATTCATTCGTATCTTTAATGGCACCAATTGTCCAAGTAACAGTTTGGATGATAGTGAAGTAAGTGATTTTAAGTAATTTTCACTGTTACTTTTCTACCTGAAGTGATTTATTCTTCATGGTGGAGAGTTGCTTTGTATAGAATATGTATTTTCTTTTTAAATTTACATGGAAAGAGAGATTATGGTAAACATTAAATCTTAGGTTGGTGTTAGACGTAAAGGCCTAGGAAAGCAGAACTGTTGGTTCTGTTTAACTGAGGTTTGCAGAAGGGCGACACGTGGATTTCACTGATGTGTGCTGTCCAGAAAAATTATTTAATTCTCAACAATATGTTGCATTCTCATCTTTTGGAAATTCTGTAATTAATTTATTCTTAATTTTTTCACTTTGCTGACTGGTAGTAACAGCTGACTGAATATCAACTGATTCATTTATATATTAATATTTTAAAATATCTTTTTGCAAATATTCATAGAATAGTTAAATTTTTGATGCAAGTTGCTAAATTGTATATAAAGGCAAATGTATATATTTAATAAGTGAGAATTATTATTTTATTACTGAAATTTATTTCCAAAACAAATTTATTTTGTAGGCATTCACTTAGAAAACTTTGTCTCAAAAACAATGAGTAAACCTGTCTTGTAATGTGGCCACCCCAAAACCCCAATGTTAATACCACATGTGGGAGGACTTTGAAATTGTTTGGTGATATTTGCTTTTGCTTTTGTCTGGAGAAAAAAAGTTGGAGGCCTCTGTATTTTCTGAGTGTGAGGTGACCCACTGCGTCCTCAGGGCCACCTGTGTGTACCTCATGGCTCAGTATTCTCTTACTATGATTTGTGCGTCTTATCTCTCTTCTCATTACATTTGAGATTAGTCTCCTAGCTTTCTAACTTTCAGCAGTCACAGTTTCAGAGAACAAAAATAGTTTTACAAATTGAGAGTGTGTGAGTTCTGTGTAAAATGAATGCGTTAGTGACATAGGCAGTTGTTACAGTACCAGACAGTGAAAGAGATTGCAGGTATAGAAGCATCTCATCAATACAGATGAGGAAGAAAGAAACTGTGAACTGGTGAGGTTTTTAATATAAAAATTGTGTTTCCGGTGAATATTTTTTGCTGACTTTGAGTTAATGTTATCACCTATGATTTGTAAGTTCATGCTGACCTAAGAATGTAACTATTCCTGTAGCCTATTTTTATTGTTTATATGTTTTTGGAAACAGATGTCATCTTAGAAGTTGTATTTGGAGTACAAATAAATCATCCCAATGTGGAAGTCAACATGTTTTCTATTTCATTTCCTGGCAATACAGGATACTTTGCATTATTAAATACATGCTTAAGTTGCCAGAATGTTTTCAGGTGTGTATTTTCATATCGCTCTAAACAGTTTACCTACAACTCCAACTGAATTTTATTTAAATAAATGACATTTGATGGAATCCTATAAAAGCTGTGTGCAGCGTCTTTTTTGCTGGCTTTTGTCATGTGGCATCAATTTAAGACTTCCTGCCTCACTCAAGCTAAATGTTAGGAAAGGTCCTCTTTGTGCTGAGTTCTTGGCTGAGATCCAGGCACGAAGAGATAGATGGGGTGCTGCATTCGCTGGGGCAGGTCATTCTTACCATCATTTTATAATCTGGTTACATCCGCTACGCTGTGTCAGGCTGCGGCGTCGCCACCATTCACTACCCAGGATACCGACGTGGCTCTGGGAATCGGGAGGTCTGTTGTGTTGAGGGCAGTGGCTGGGCCGCAAGCGTTATCACTGGCCCTCTCTGAGCCTTGCCATGCCCTCCGTACAATGGGGACAGCTCTCCTATATCACTCAGATCTTGGGGGTCCCAGTCAGGGAGAAAGGTCTGCGAGGACCACAGTGGACTGATGGAACCCGCTGGGTGTGGTTTCCAATCCAGACCCCAGTTCCCGTGCTCGGTTCAGCCACTCCCCTCCAGCCAGTGACAGAAAAGGCTGAGAAAGCCCGTCCAGCCGTGGGGTAGGAAGAGGAGGGAGTGGAGGGCTGAGCGCAGCCTTCGACTCATCCCACTTGGCCCAGGGCCCCTTCTTTCCATCTCATCTTTTCCTTGGTCTTTGGGATGCCAAGCTTGATGGGTCTGTGCCTATATTCATCACAACTTCTGGGGTTGGAAATACCCAGCTTGAACTCGTTACACCACAAAGACTTAGGGGCTGTTTGCTGAAGAGCATCGTGTGAAGTCAGGGTGTAAGAAAGTGGCAGAGGCCCGGGAGAATCGCGGTGCGTGTTGGGAGATCTTTGCACACCGGAGCACGGTTTCTTCTCTACCTCTCTGTCTGCGGCTGTGGAGCTCCTGCTAGCGGGTCCCAGTCAGAGGCCCGTCTGTCACGCCCCATCATTCCAGGCCAGTGAGGCGTCAGCTTCACTTTGTCCTCACCCAGATCCTGGGCTGCAGAGAATCCTCCTGTGTAGCATGAGAGAAGGAAGGGAACAGGGTCCGTGGGGAGGGTCTTGAAAGCACGCGTTTCCTGTCCAGAGAAATCGCAGCTGGTCTAACTTCATCTGGACATGGACATGCGGCCCTTGTGTCTGAGGGACACACCAGAAATCAAAGATAATGCCACCAGCGACTCCTCTCGGGTTACCAGACCTGGCTCACTTTCCTTTCTGCCCACAGAATGCTTCTCTGTCCCAAGGGCTGTCAGCTGCCTCTGTCCTGTAGAGGCCTCCCTGTCTCATCCAAACACAGCTCCACATTCCTGTGCAAGCCAGGAATTCAGAAGTCATTTGTCCTCTGGGCAAAATGTATGTATTGTTAGAATTGAGGTAGGATAAGTGCTTGCCCTCAGCAGACAAATAAGTGCAGAGGCACACAGCGCCGAGTGTGGCAATCGAGAAATCCCATACTTTGAACCTCCCCTTAACAAGGAATCAGCCTCAGTTACACTCCAGCCCATACTCCTGGGAGAAAGGTCCTCCTAATTGGTTTCAGAAGATACCTAATTTTTAAAAAACATGTATTTAGTACAGGGTCTCACTACACAGATTGGACTCACAGTGATCCTCTTGTTTTCAGCCTCCTAAGTGCTGGGATTACAGGTGTGCACCACCACGCCTGTCTCAGCATGCCCTGGGGGCGGGGCTGGCATGACATTCTGGGGATTGAACCCAAGCTGCTGCATCTGCCTAAGCAGGCGCTTTAGTCCACTGAGCTATTTGGCCTGCCCAATACCTAGTTTCACTTTCTGAAAGATATTTTATTTTAATTTTTTGGGGGGGACTGGGAATTGAACTCGGGACCTTGTGCTTGCCAGACGGGTGCTTGTGCCACTAAGCTACATCCCTGGCAGATTTTTTGATTTTTATAAACAACTTGAGTCACATCTGAAGTGGCTGCCAGGAAAACTGCTCTCCTCCTTTTCTTGCCTCACATGGAGCCCCAAGGGTCATTTAAAGCCTCAAAAAACCTTTCCGTGCAGGCTGGCCTTCGACAGCATCATTCCCTTTTCTCTCTCTTTTTTTTTTTTTAGTTCTCTTTAGAATGATTTTGTCTTTTTGTTTCCCAGTCATATGGCAGATTATCACAGAGTATGCCTTGAGACACACATTGCTTTCTTAGCGGCTTACTTGTCTAAAATTAATGTGCATTGATACTATCTTTGGAACCATGGTTGTACCGACATGCTAGGAGAGGTGGTGGCACCTGCCAAAGCTCCAGGGCATAACGCTAGTTTATATCTCACCCATACTATGTACAGGTACGTTTTAGTTCAGCTAGGGGACACTTCCAGGCCATGGAGGCCGTGAGGACATCAGCCATCTGGAGTGATGCCCAGTACAGCAGCAGGGGGCGTTTGACAGATTGGACCCTGGCTGAGCATTTAAACACCTCTATTGTGCTAGAACGTAAATACCTTCAAGTATGCTTCCTCTAAATGGATACATCTACATTTAGTAGCTATGTGGTTGTGTGTGGCCGTCATCACCATACAGACTTGATGCTTTTACTCCTCTAGAAGTTCTTTACTGTCCTTTCAATCCTTATCCTAACTCCAGGCTAACAAACCTGCTGGTGGAGTTTAGACAGAGCAAAGTGGCCTGGGTTCGATCCCTGGCCTGCCATGTCAGCCCCACCCCACAGTGCACTGAGACTGGGTATGGTGGTGCGGTCCTCTAATCCCAGTGCTTGGGAGGCTGAAAATAGGAAAATCACTATGAGTCCGAGCTACATAGTGAGAGCCTATAGACCCCGTAGATCCTGTACTAAAATACTTTTTTTTTTTGCATTCAGGACAGGTTGTATAGGGCCTCACTGCATAGATTGGACTCGTAGTGATCCTCTTGCTTTACAGCCTTCCAAGTGCTGGGATTACAGGTATGCGCCACCACGCCCAGTTTCTATCACCATGCCCGCATGCCCTGGGGTTGGGTCCAGCCTGGCAGGCCCAGGAATCAAACTCCCAGCCCCTGTGTCTGCCTAAGCAGGTGCTTTAATCTGCTGAGCTGTTTGGCTGGCCCAAAAATACATTTAAAAAAATGACATTCATCATTCGTTTTTCTGTTTGTGTTGGACTCCATTGTATGAGTACATGGCTTCCTAGTTATGAATGGTGACCCATTCGTCATTTGATGGGTATTTGTGGTGTTTTCCTGTTTTGGTTTTATAAATAACATTATAAACATTCACAGAAAAGGCTTAGGACAAAGTTTTGTTTTTTGTGGCTAGGTAATCAGAAGTAGAATTTCTGTGTCACATGTGAGTTTTATTTGGGAAACTACCTATCTTTAATGGGTTATATGATTGTACATTCTTACTGGCATTGCATGAGAATCCCTCTTTCTCTGTGTCCTTATCAGTAGTAGGCAGTGTCAGTATTTTAACTATTCCTGTATGTGTGAATGATATCTGTTGCAGTTCTGATACATATTTTTTAAAAAACTGCATTACAGAGCACCAGGTGTGGGATTGCGTGTTACAGTTCATGCACTCTGGGCCACTGTCGCAGGAGGACTGAAGCTGGAGTGCAGTTTGTGGAACTCGGCAAGTTAGCAAGATCCCTTCTCTGAATTTAAAAAAAGGGAGGGGGCCAGGGTTAGAGATGTATCTCAGTGGGCAAAGACTGGGTTTAATTCCCAGTACTGGAAAAAAAGGTATAACGCACATACGTAAAAGTCACCTCTAGCGTGTACAATTCACAGGGTTTAGTAGATTTACCACCACTATCATAGATTCTAGATGATTTTCATCCCTCTAAAAATAAGCCACTGGGCCAGGGAGATAGCTCAGTAGAATAAGCGTTTGCCTGGCAAGCTCAAGGGGCTGAGTTCAATCCCCGGTTCTGCAAAAAAATATAATTAAAAATAAATAAATAAAAATAAACCACTTACTCATTCGTGTTCAGTTCTGATTCCCTCTCCTTCCGTACCCTGATGACTACTAATTTGATTTCGGTCCACCTGAATTGGCCTGACCAGGCATTTCATATAAATAGAACCATAAAACGTATATTTCAAGTAATGTTTTCAGATTTAGAAGCATAATGTTTTCAAGTTTTCTCCAAACCGTAGCATGGAACTGTGTAACAAATACTTCATTCTTTTTTATACCTGGATTCTATTTGATTGTATGACACTTCCTGTATTCAGCAGTTGAGGATATTAGGCTAGTTCTTCTTTCTTTCTTTTTTTTTTTCTGCTGTAAATTATGCAGCTGGGAGCCTGAATGGCTTCTGTGTGAGCACAGGCGCTGGCTCCTGGGGTGCGCCATGCCTAGAAAGAAGCTTCACGAGTCATCCCAACAGCGCATCTCACGTCTCGGGGAGCTGCCAGGCTGTTTTCCAGAACGCCTGCACCCTGTTGCTTTTGCACCAGGACATGAGGGTGCAGCGTCTCCACATTCTTCCAGCACGTCTTAGTTTCTGGCCTTTTATTGTAGTTCTCCTCTTGAGAGTGAAATGGTGTTTCATTGGGTGAAAATGGAGGGTTTTGACTCACATTTCTTGAATGATTAAAGACGTCAAGCATGCTTACCGACTATTAGTATTTATTTATTTATTTTGGTCTTCTTGAGACAGGGTCTCACTGTGCAGTTCAGCCTAGCCTCCAGCTCACTTTGTAGCCCAGCCTAGTCTCAGATTCACGCGATCCTCCTGCCCAGCCTCTCAAGTGCTGGGATTACAGGTGTGCACCACCATATCTCACTAGTATGTATCTTTTTTTTGAAAGAAACATCTATACAAATCTTTCAGTCATCTTATAATTAGATCATTTTAATTGTTGACTAATTCATTTTCCTGGATTTTAGATGTCTGTGAGCTATATGACTTGAAAATACCCTCTCCTATTGCTCGCGTTATCATTGTCTTGCGCATATGCAGCACAGGTTGTCTTCTTTTCTTGGTTACCTGTGGTTTTTAATGTAATATCTAGAAGACACTGGTGAACCCAAACGCCCATAAATTTATATCTGTGCTTGGTGTTAAAAGAGTTTTATTATAATTTTGCCTCTTACATTTAGGTCTTTGAACCATTTTTGTGTTAATTCTTTTATTTATTTAGAGACAGGGTCTTGCTGTAGAGGTCAGGCTGGCTTTGAACTCATTTTGTAGCCTGGGCTAGCCTCAAACTTGTGGCAGTCCTCCTGCCTCGGCCTCTTGGGTTCTGGGATCCCAGGAGTGCACTTCAAATCTAGCTCTGTGTTGATTCTTATACATGGTATTGTGTAGGGGTCCAGGTTTGTTCTTTTGCATGTGACTGTCAGTTGTCCCATCACCAATTACTGAAAAGCACATTGGCTTATTTTATTGTTCTAAGCGGGTCATGTGGTTATGTTCAACTTCAATGAAATGGGTAAGTTCTATTCTGCTACATCTGTCCATGGTTCCAAATTCATGTGTTGGGGTTCTACAACTAGCGTTCTGAGTCTGGTTCCATGTTTGTGCTGGTGTTGGATGGGAGAGGCGCTGACCCTCCCCTCTGACAGCTGGCCCCAAGGGACTGGGGCTTGTGGAACACACAAGCCTTTGGACATTTGCCGCTGTGACCTGGTGAGCCATACACGTGTGGTGAAAAGTTCATTATAAGCCAGCTAGGTTGCTCCCCAGATATCTGGGGCTTTGAGTGTTCTCACTTATTTGAAAACTGTTCCACAAGCGTGAGTTGGCCAGTTGTAGTTCTGCGTAGTCAAACTTTGTTGTATGTCTGCCACTGTTGTAAGCACTTGGGAGATACTAGTGGAAAAAACAAAGATTGCCTCCTTCGTGTGGCTTGGCTTCGAATATAATTACAAGGCATTAAGTAACAAATGTGGTAAGTAAAATATGTAATGGAGGGCATGGTAGGTAACCAAGGTCTCAGGGAGTCGCCTGCTTCTAACTCGTGTTGCTTGGACATGACCACTCATGATTTATTGTGTTGTCTATGATGACTTTTTCACCACAGTGTGAGCTACTGGAGAGTAGGCGCAGCGCTCATAAACTTAAATATTAATTTGGTCCTTTGAGGAAACACACTGACCCCCATACACTCTATAGACAGTGTGGTACGTGCAACAGCAAGAAGTACAAAGTGAGGGCTGGTAAGATAGCTCAGCAGACTAAGTGCCTGTCTGGAAAGCACAGGGACCAGAGTTCGATCCCGGGCACCACATGCCACATTGGTCCTACCCCCAGACTTGCCAAGATGGGGCATGGTGGCGCACACCTATAATACCAGCGCTGGGGAGGCTGAAAACAGAAGGATCACTATGGATCTGAGCTGCATAGTGAGACCCTGTACCAAATAAAAACAAAAACAAACAAACAAACAAAAAAAAACAATAAAGGAACTAGGAACGTGGAGTTATAGGTGGGGATCTGTTGCAATTTCAAGTAAAATGGCTGAGTCAGTTTCGTTGAGGTGAAGTCAGCGAATACTCGACAGGGGAGGCAAAGCTAAATAATACGAGGCATGAGAATCGGACGCAGACAGTGCAGAGGCCTTGCAAAAGGAGTGTGTGCTGTGTTCAGAGGGCATTGGCGCGGCCACGTGGCTGGCCCGAAGGGAGGGAAGCCAGATGGCGGGTATGTGGTCTGAGATTCTGCCCTACTTGTAGGCTTCCACGGTTAGTCTGGTAAACAGTTTTGTGAGTCTCGTGTGTCAGAGACAGAAATGCATCTTCACTTACTGCACAGCAAGCGGCATGGACCGCTGGGGTGTTTGTGTCAGGCGCTCTTGCCTTTCAGCCCCATAGGTGGCGCGGAGGGACCAGGTGGGTGCTGCAGCACCAGTGGGTTTGGTTCTAGCGGGAGAACTCCATGCTCAGGGAACCCAAATTTCGTTACAGTGAGCTGCAAGCAAACCCTCCTGCCCTTTGCCCGAAGGGAGACATCGTGTTTGTCACACTGTAGGCTAAACCTGACTTCTCCAAAGTGAGACCTTACTGGGTCTCTGTCTTCCTTGGCTGCTTGCTATCTAAGCACTTTGGGAAATGTGGGTCTGGAACAAGACAAAGCTAATCAGTGCCTTTTCCTTGACAATGTGCAGAAGCCAGGACCCCCTTGGAGAATCTTCCTCCAGTTGCAGGACTGAGGAATAGGGCCATGTGAAGGCCTTTAAATTTTACTCTGAATGAAATGCAGAGCCCGGGCAGTTTTCAGCAAAGGAGTGGCAGGAGGACATGGACTGGGAAGGTTTCCCCCACCTTGCTGAAGAATGCAGGGTGTGGCAGGCCAGGGCGAGGCAGCAGGCTGCAGCAGAACTCCTGACACCAAGCAGAGGTGGGTCAGGCCCGAGCGTGCTGGCTGGACTGGGGTCCTGAGCAGCTGGAAGGACAGAGCCGCATTAACCGTGCTGAGAAAAGTGGCGGCAGAGTGAGTGTCACAAGTCAGTTTTGGACGTAAGGAGTTTAAGATCATTATTAGAGCTCTTGCTGTTGGGGGGCACTTGGATAAAGGCCGCAATATGCGAGAGGGTTGAGATCAAAAGGCTGGGAGGTCTGGATGTGGGAAGCCGTGGGACTGGAGGCGGACGTGGACCCCCCGAGGGGCCTGTGGTATCTCATTAATAATTATGGTTTGGGATCTATTATGTGGTCTTTTCATATGAAAGCTGAATTGCATTTGTTAGAATTCCAATTAGATGAAACATAGATGGATAGTGCTAAGCGCAACTTTAAAAGGAGGCCTTCTAGAACAAAGAGCAATTAGGGCCTCTGTAGTTTCTTTTTTCTTGACTTCCATATATCTGAAAGAGGCAGAGTATCATTTGAGCTTCAGTAGGGAGGAGGACCACACATTAAAAAAAATCTCAGATTTTAATGAAGGAAATCCTACAGTGCTAAGCAGGCAGCAGCTGCAGGAGGGAAGACACGCACATTTTTAGCTCTGCTCTGAGAGCTTCGGATTGCCTTTGGAGCAGAGCAGAGCAAACTGCCTCAGATCTTGTTTTCTGAGAAGGCAGTTCTGTCAACATTACAGCATCCCACTCCCATCGCCAGCAGGCCAAAAATAGCATGCAAGGCCGCAAATCTGCTTAGCACTGAGCTGGTGCTGATGGCGCTGTGATCGCTTCCAGTCAGGAGGGCACTTCCGAGCCCTGAAAGATTCCATGTTATTTTTCCTTTCTTTCACTTACTAGTGAGCTATGTTAATAAACTTTTTTATTTTATTTTGTATTTAGTGCAGAGTCTACAGGGTCTCGCTACACACTCAGAGTGATCCTCCTGTGTCCAGCCTCCCAAGTGCTGGGATTACAGTCGTGCGCCACCACGCCCAATCTCAATCGCTGCCTCAGCATGCCCCAGGGGCGGGGCCAGCATAGCACGCTGGGGATTGAACCCTGGCCACTTCGCTCTGCCTGAGCAGGCTCTTTAATCACCTGAGCTATCTGGCTGGCCCAATAAACTGTTAATAGCTTTAAGCAGAACATTGCTTTTTAAACAGAAAAATGAAAAGCAAAGTCATCTTAGTAATATGGTGACTACATTGTTCTTCAGCTTTATTTGAAGGCCTGGGACACAGATTCTTTCCTGATCTGTCTTCCATCACCAAGTAAATCCATCTTAATTCGGCAAAACATCTGTTTGGCAACCTGGTGGAACATGGGGACTAAAGCAGCAATCATGGAGCTGATGGAGCAGCGGAGCAAAAATGGCTTCTCTAAAAAGAGAGTCCTTTATTGCAGGGGAAAAAAAAAATTTTTAAATGAATGTGGCGCAATTATTAGCAAATCCTATTTTGTATTTGCCTCCCTTCTTCTCCTGTTCTATATGCCTTTATAATTTGAGCACATCTAGAGAACATGTAAATAGTTACGATGTTTAATCTGGTGGGAGGCATGCGTACTCTGACGTTTCAGACCCCTGGCGTCCTAACGTTCATCTGGGATGTGCACATACCTGCATCCAGTGTGAACAAGAGCCGTTCCCCTCCACCCTTTCTCACCCAGGTGGTCTTTCTAAGGCACAGTGTGATGGTCTGAGGTGACCAGTGGTCAGACAGAGAAAAGGTTCTTTTAAAAGTTGTGTGCTGTTCCTGTCCGTGGAACAGTGGCTGCGGACCTTCTGTTTAGAAATATCTGAGGAAGCTTGGCTCCCAGGCAGGCTCGCTGGTGTGCTGCTGTGTTAGCTGTCTTCCTTGCTTCCTTTCCGGGACTGGATGATGGTCTTCAGCCATTGTGATGGACAGGAGTTAGGACTCAGTGGACTTAGAGATGGGTGGCTGGGTCAACGTGAAAAAAAAAGTGTTTTCTTTTTCCTTTATTAAAGGACACCTAACATGTAAAGAAACCATAGTTTCAAGTCACAGCCAAAGAGAACATAGCCTCCTTGCAGCAGGTAGATGACCTTCAGGTACCATATGAATTCCAGACATTGGAGGAGGATCACCATTTCAAATACTTCAACAGAAGCTTTCCACCTTCTTCCCTCTGATGTTGGCCGCAACAGTCCCCTGCTCCTCAGGACGCAACAGTGACCTCAGAAAGGAAATGTTATCCCTTAGTCATGCAATGTAGGCTGAGCTTCATTCAGGGCAGCCAGCTACCATCTTGGCGCTTGCCCACATTCACACATGTGTGTTCTAGTGATTGTTCTAAACAAGCTATTATTTATAATAACTTCTGCCTCTACACGGTAGAACTGCCTATATGTTTTGCCTGAATTCTTTCATCAAAGACACAAGAGCCCATGAATGCCTTTGTCTCATTTCCTTGTATTAGGCTCTAGCTTCCCGGCAACAAGTGGCAACTAGTGTACAGCTGCCGCTCTGCAGTATGGTTCACTGTAGCAGTTTGGAGCTTTCCACATCTTAAATTTTACAAATATTTCTGGGGGCAAAGGGTAAAGTTGGGGAGGATACACGACAGCCATATTTAAGTGACTACTGTCTAGGAAAGTGGGAGGGGGTGGGCAGGGGCAGCGCTCCACATGGTGCCCTTGCTGTGTGCCCTCCCAGTCCTGCTAGATGAGCCATGGCTGCTTAGCCTTAGTTAATATGAACACAAGAAAAATAGCAAATGGCCACTAGGTTTTTAAAAGGAAATCATGACCACATAGTCATTGATGGGTGATGATGTTGGTAGGATGTGATGACAGAAGGAACGCAATTCCCAGTAATAGCCATTAAGACCCTGCGTACCCCGTTTTGCCATGGGCGACACGTCAGTGCCAGTTCAGCAGACTCTCTTGCACTTAGAACCCATTTTCGTGGCCTTATAGTCGGATTTCATATTGCTGAATGGGCAGATTTTCTATTGCTAAATATCTGAATCCCACATATTAAAAAAGGGAAGAGTTTATTTGGTTCAAGATCTCAGACCTCGGTCTGCTGGCTCCAGTGCAGAAGTGGGTAAAGGGTGTGGCCAAGCAAAGCTGTGGAGTTCTGGGAAGCCAAGAATTGAAGCCAGGGAGCAACACCAGCGAGGAAGGAAGGGGCCGGAGACCAGGTGTAGTCCCCAGGTCACCTCCATGAGTACCCAGATGCACCCAGAAGTGTATTTCTGTTCTCGGGGGAGGCTCTCGAGCCAATCAAGTTGACTTAAAACTGTCAAGTTTTAATCAGTGTCCAAGCCACACTCAACGATCACTGTTTTCCTTTCCAGACTGACTTTATTTCTATGCCCTGGAGTAACACACAAAGCCCAGGGGTCATTTCCCTTAAAAGCGATCCCTAAAAATCTTCCAAAACCTTAGGAAGTATAGTTGAGTTTACCTTCTTTTGTTTTATCCTAAAGCTGGTTTCTTGCTTTGTTTGAGCAATCTCCTGCCCTCCAGAGAACTCCACAAGGGCTGGTCCAAAGGAAAGAGCCTCTTGTTCTGGGGCCAGCAAGTTGCCCCCTCCAGATGGCCTCTAGCAGCCAGTACTGCTGTCCTCATTTCTTTTCTTTCTTTCTTTCTTTCTTTCTTTTTTTCTTTTTTGTGGAACTGGGGATTGAACTCAGGCCCTTGCACTTGCCAGGGAAGCGCTTATTCTACTGAGCCATCTCCCTGGCCCCTCGCTGTCCTCATTTCTGCATGCATTGGCTTTTCCAAGCCCATCACTAAAACTGCTGAGTTTTCAGTCCTTTCAGCTTTTTGGCAGTGACACCTACCTTGGGATGGGCTGGCAGATGAAGCCGAGGCTGTCCCTCCCTATATTTGCAGGATGTGCTACTGCAGAGTGATGTATGTTGGTAGCTCCTGTGTGAGCTGGCAGGGACTGAGGTGGAGCCTCCAAGTGTTGTCTGGGCAAGCGGTTGGGGTTGTGCTGCCTTGCTTTCGGTTGTGCTGTGGACATTTGTTTAGTGAGAGTTTTAAGATTCCTAATAGCTAATGGAATTATATTAGAACTTGGCCGGCGCTTGCTTTTATGAAGGTAAATCTTATTTCCATTTTTTACCAGTTGACAGTGATGGATGGAAGGAAAGCTGGTGATGCCCAGAGGCAGCTTAGCCTCTGCTTACACCCCTAGATTTAGACCTCCTGATGACCGCAGTGCCTGTTATTTGGTTGTGTTGCTCCAAGCAACTGTCTGCTTTTTTCCTGTTCTATTTGTTTTTGTTATACTAAATTGTTCAAGTATATGAATATAAAGGACTGTGTACCTACTGAAATAAAGCTACTTTATAATAGTTATACAAAATAAAAAATGATAACGTGGATATTCAAAAGAAGAAATCATGCATTCTAAAAGCGAAAGGTTGAGAAAAGATAAGAAAATTCAACTCTTTAGTCGGGGAAAAGGTCCTCATTCAACACATCCTGTCTACTGCCGAGGGCTATAGGTGTTTCTTAGTTCACAAACTTCTTTTCTGAATACGCCTTAATCATAGAACCTGATCCTCACATCAAAGTTCAATAAGACAAGTTTTATTACTACTTAGCTCTACCTTTCATTCAGTGAGAAGGGGAATGACAGGAATAGAGAAAATTCCCACCACTCACCCTTCAAGGCCAGGGACTACAGCACGCAGGCCCATGGGAGGGTGGCTCTCAGCACCTTCAGCACTGCTATTGACAAGGGACACTGATTCTGTCCATGGGTTTGGAGCAGGCTGTGTGACAGTGGGCACCAAGCTCTGTTATTCCCAGATGCTTGAGAGGACAGGCAGGCTCCTTCCAAAGGGGGCCTGGTAGGACACATTTAGAATGGTCATACTCTCTTCAGGTAACTACAGGGACGCACATGCAATGCCCAAATCCTAGTTGCATGCATAATTAAGTAATATTTCACTGACCTTAAGTGAGGAATATCTTTGACTTTTTCTCTTTTGCACCCCAGGGCCTTCATAAACCATATCCCCAGTTATTTATTTTTATGTATTTGGTACAGGATCTTGCTACGCATCTCAGACTCATAGTGATCCTCCTGTCTCAGCCTTTCCAGTGCTAGAATTAATAGGCACGTGCCACCACACCTTGTTTTGGGGCCTGCATGGCATGCGGTATCAGGGATCGAACTTAGGACCTTGTGCTTGCCAGGCAGGAGCTTATGCCATCAAGCTATCTCCCCAGCCCATCCCCAGTTATTTTTAATTCTTTAAGGTTTGAGACCAGGTCTTACTACGTTGCTGTGTCACCCAGCCTGGGCACAGATTTATGATCCTTGCGCCTCAGCCTCCCAGAGTGCTGGGATCACAGGTATGTATCATCAGGCCTGACAGCACGCCTATCAAATTCAATCAGTTCAGAACTTAGGAAACATGACCTTATCAGGCAGCATTTGCTTGGAGTTCCAAGGTGCTGAACAACCTGCTTTTCCCCAATGTTATCACCAGTGTTTCTGTGTGTGTGCATACACAGTACACCAAGACAGTGTCTTGTACAAAAATCCTCTGGGCCACTCAGGACTGAGTGGGCCACCGCATGGCTTTTCTCCCCTCGCCCTGTCCTATTCCTACCTCAGGTCCATCTCTGGCAGGGGACTAGTGCACCATACATTTCCCTTTTGGTGTTAGAACTGCAGGGCAGCAGGCCTTGGGCCGGTGCCCGAGTCCACTCAGTCAAGCCTTCAGCTGTATTCTGGACCACTTGGTCTGCTCCAGGTGGGAAAAGCCTGATGGCTGCACTCCTCTCCTCTTTGAAATGTGAGGGGAGCTTGGATCAGGGAGTGTGATGGCCACTGCTTGTTCTGAAGGATTGCTTTCTAACAAGAATTTGTTGGTATGGGGGCCGTCAGAGCTTTTGTAGTGTCTTGCAAACCTTCTGTTGAGGCATGAGCATTCAGTAGGTGTGGAAAGAGCCCAAGAATTACTGATCTCAAGAGCCCTTTCCTGGGGCTGGGAGATAGCTTGGCAGTCTAAGTGCCTGCCTGGCAAGTACGAGGACCCGAGCTTGATTCCCCAGTACGGCATGCAGTGCAGACCCCGGAACCCCGGGTATACTGGGTCAGCCCCAAAATTGGGCATGGCGGCACACACCTGTAATGCCAGCACTGGGGAGGCTGAGACAGGAGGATTAATATAAGTCTGAGTGAGACCCTGTACCAAAAAAATAAAAAAAGAGTGCTTTCTTGGATTTGACTCAGCATTTTGGACTTTAGGTTGTGTTGTATTCCGGTAGAAACATATAGAAGAACTGCAGGAGGGAAGTCTAGACGGCTTGTACAGGCATGACACATGACCGACCCCTGTTGGGTGGAGAGGGGCGCTGATGGGGAAAATGGTTTTACTAAGCAAGGCGAACAGGCTAATATGCCCCTGAAGAGACTGCTGAGGAGGGAGTCATGCTCATTCTCCTGTGGCTGCTTGACTGAATATTAGTTAGGGTTCAGCAGAAGTCACATTCGATACTTTAAGAAGAAAAAGATTTCACATGGGAAATTAGGTCTTTAGGAAGTCATTAGAAGTGTTGCTGAGGTGGGCTCTCGGTGAGGCCTCAGGCAGGACAGGACCATGAAAGTGACTCTCCAGGGAATGTGATCAGGAAGGTGGAGAATTAAGTGACTGCCACATTGAGCCCTGAATTTGAGCAATAAGAACAACAACACAAAATACACACAGGACCATACAGGGAAGCTTCTAATTCTGGGGTTGGGAAGTCACCTGCTGTCTATACAGAGACAGCAGGTATACAGAGCCCTGCAGCAGAAAGTTCTGTGTGTCCACAAACTTGCCCATAAAAACATCCTTAAATTGTGTGAGGAGTGTCGTGTCACTTTGTCTTCAAATGTCCTCTGGGGACATCTGACTGAATTCATGTCCAGGCCAGAAGCAGTAAGTATGTGTGAGAATTAGATTTTAGCTTTCAAACTTTGGTGCAGGAAGGCAGAGTAGCAGGAAGTTAGGTTGGCTCTGAGTCACAGTTGTCTAGGATTCAGCACACTCCTCCGTGGGCTGGTCCCCTTGGCCTGAGGCAGCTTGGGCTTCCCCGGGCAGGGGAAGAGGATGTGAGCTCAGGAGGATGAGCTTGGGCAGGCCTAAAATAATTCACGCGCACAGAATTATTCAGCAATCGGGGCGGCTTGCATGACAGCAGGACTAGGGCTGAGGTGACAACTGCCATGACACAGCAGCTTCCAAGTGGGTAAAGGAGAAGCCGCAGTGACGGCCTGAAAGTCTGTGGTGGTTTCGATCATTTCCGGCGCCTCTCTTGATTCTGGAAGTCCCTGCTTGCATTGCCCTTTGCGAGTAGTTTCGAGGGAGGAGTGTGGGCAGCTGTGTGAAGGAGGGCGTTTCCTGAGGAACTTCCCTCCAGAGATGTCCATGGCCTGCGTCCTCGTGTGGGCTTTCTCGCAGGTGTGTGAGAGGCAGAGGGGGAATGTGCGGCTGAAGGCTGACCTTCCCGAGACCCAGCCCCTATAGTGTCCTCTGGACTGGCCTCTCACACACACAAAAAATGTGAGTGGTGCTGGGTGACGTGAGGGGGACTGAAGGGCCCGCTACTCCAAGATGCTCATGGATCGGCTTCTTCTGGGACTCTTTCTCTTGCTGTTAGATCCTGGCACACTGCAGCCCACAGGCAGTCACGTGATTCGAGCTGGAGGGTAGCTTCGCGCAAGATCTTGTCAATGCCTGCTTTTGAATCTCTTGCAGCTTCTGATTTTCACAAGGCAGAAGCCCAAATGTCTGCACGTGTTGGCTTGATCCGCACCCCACCCAAGCCTGGCTTGGATTCTTTTTCCTCTCCGTTCCCGTAGGTCCCGGTCACGCCCCCTTCTTGCTGTCTTTGCATCCACTCTGCTTCGCAGCCGTGGGCTCGGTGCGTGCTGCTGTAGCCGCTAGTTGTGGTGTGTCGACTTGAGGAGGCACCTCCGAGCGGGCTAGCAAAGCGCAGTTCTGGGCGTGATGTGGACGAGAGACGCGAAGGGCAGCGAGCTGCGCGGGGCAGAGCTGCCTGCAACAGGCGGCGTGAGCGGTCGGCCGACCGCCTGGAGGGACTCGAAAGGCAAAGGAAACGCGCTTCTGCTCGGCCTTGGCCGGTGGCCGTGGGCCTCCGTTGCTTCCGCGTCCCCTTGCAACTCGTGCTGGTGACTGCAGCTGGCTTCCGGGCCTGGGCCCGACGGGGGCTGCGTGCCTGGCCCCTCGCGCCCCGCAGCTGCCATGGGCGCGGCCTCCAGCTCCCTGGCACGCAGACGGCCCCTGCGATTCGTGTGCGGGGTGCTGCAGGCCTGCCTGCCAATCCCTCTTGCGCAGTCGAGCCGCATTTCTATGCTTGTGCTTCCGAGAGAACTCACTAGCGCTGTGTGTCTGCGGCTGTCACCGCTCAGGCCCGTGCTTGATTAGCCTCTAGTCCGTGGGGTTCAACCTCTAGCTCCGTAGAGGGCGGAGCACCTCGCTATTCCCTCAACAAGAAGTGGGCGAGTTGTGTAGGAGAACCACAAAGTTCAGTAGTAGATAGTGTGAAAAAAAGTTTTTTTAAAAAATCTATTTTAGTGAGGGTCTACAGGGTCTCACTGTGTAGATCTGACTCCTAGTGAGCCGCCTATGTTCAGCCTCCCAAGAGCTGGGATTCCAGGCGCTCATCGCCACACCCAGCCTCAGTCATCATCTCTGCACTCCCCAGGGGTGCGGCTGTCACGCAGAGTGAAAATTTGAATGAAAGAAGGAAGATACCATATTTCTGGACAAAAAGATAAAATATTGGTACAGTATAAATTTTTTGTCAAATTCGTACCATCAAAATAATGCTGACATAACAATTCTAAAGTTGAGACTAAGGTAAAAGAGCTGAGAAATTAAGAAGGAAAGCTAAAGGTTGTCTTGCTGCAAGCTAGTAAAATAGAACGTTGCTCAAATTACAAAGGTTTGGTATTTGCAAAAAAAAAAAATGATAGGACAGTGGAACGGATTAGAGAGCTCTGAGACCACTCATCATAGGAAGAGTAATTTAATGTATATGTATGATGCAGACAGCGCATGTGGCTGGAAAGTAAGTTATTAAACAAAAGTATGAGGCTGTACTCCTATATTCAAGAGAATTAAAAACATAGGTTCAGGGCCTGTGAGACAGCTCAGTGGACTCAGCGCCTGTTTGGGCAAATACAGGGACTAGGGTTCTATCCCCCTATCACATGCCACACCAGCTGGGCCCCTGGGCATGCTGAGCTGGCCACTGAGTCTGGGCATGGTGGCGCATGCCTATCATCCCAGCCCTGGGGAGGCTGAAAAGAGGAGGTTCACTACGAGTCCAAGTTGTATAGTGAGACCCTGTACCAAATGCATAAAAAAAAAAAATAGGTCTACAAAGAAACTTGAATATTCATAACAGCCTTATTCTAGTAGCCAAAAAGTAAAATGAATCCAAAAGTTCAGGAACTAATCAATGAATGAACTGTAGTATATTGACAAAATGAAATGCTACTCAGCTAAGAACATGAAGTTCTGATTCCCACTACAGTGTGCATGAGTGTGGACAACATGCTAAGTACATGAAGGCAGCTTTAAAGAGACATTGCATCTTATACGATTCAATAGATGGCAAATTTTCTGTGATGTACCCTTGTCCTGGTCTGTCTTATGCTGCTATAACAAAATACTGAAGGCTGGGTACTTTGTAAAAAAGTGATTTTTTTCCTGCATTGAAAGAATGACTAAAAAAAAAAAAAAAAAAAGAATGACTAACGGCTTACTCTAATGATCCATCCCTTTGTGAGGAATGCAAATGATGCCTGAGCGAGAGGGAAGAGTTCCGAAGAACTGGAATTCCTACCGAGAAAAGGCCACAGAAGCTTCCCACAAGCGCCGAGGCAAGCACTTAAGTGACAGCCAGGAACTCTCACATTCATCCAAGTTCTGTGGTGTAAATTGCCTGAAACAGTAGATTCAAGATAAGAATGTGTATGTTTTATCCTAGTTATAAAATTATCCATTTTATAGGAATTAAAGATTTTTATTTTGAATTTATTAAATAATGAATAAGTAAGATTTTTTTCCACTCATGATCCCGGAAGCTGAAGAATCCAGACCGCACGGTGCCGCCAGGTTTCCCTCCCCTTGGCCTGGCTGGATCGCACAACACGGTGAGAGCAGAAGTGGCTGTGTGAGAAAGGGTGCGCGTGGGGGTCGAGCGGAGCCCACCCAGGGCGGCTTCCCGGGGACTCGCTCTCCAGGGGCCCAGTCGTGCCTCGCTGCCTCCTAGGGCTGGCGCCTCCATGGTCGAAGCTGCTCCTACGGACCCACCACCTGCTGACCCACCTCCCAGCATGGCCTTTGGGGACACACTCAGCCATGTCTGAACTGTAGAGCCCTGCATCTCAATAAAGATGCAGTAGGGCCGGGGAGATAGCTCAGCGGCATAAGCGCCTGCCTGGCAAGCGCAGGGTCCTGAGTTCAATCCCTGGTGCCAGTACCAAAATAAGTAGATAAATAAATAATAAAGATACACTGGAGAAAGTCATTATGTGGACAGCAATGTTAAGTTAGAGCATCCTTTGGAGAATTTCTTAGGCCCATATCTTGTACTTTGAGTAACTACCTTGAAGATAACTCTATGCAATGTATTAACTATTATTATTCTCCTGTTATTTTATGAAATTTTGTTGTACTTTATTTTCCATAAAATAAAAAGTATACATACAAAAGAAATTTGTTTTAGTTTCAGAATCAACTTATGTCTCAGTTACTCTTCTTGCATTGCTGGGACAAATACTCAATGCTCAAAATGAAGGAAGGGTTGGCTCCAAGGTAGAGTGGCACATGGGAGAGGGCAGCAGCTCATGGCAGTGGAAGGCAGCAAAACAGCAAGAGCAGAAGGCAAGAGTAATGGCAACCATGGCTACAGAGAGCAAGGCTGTCTCGCTTAAGTTGCTTAAGTTGCGTTCAGGCCATCTGCCCCAGGCTGGGTGTAGCACTCACACCCATAATCCCAGCAGCACTCATACCCATAATCCCAGCAGCACTCACACCCATAGTCCCAGTGGATCATGAATTAATCACAAACTCTAGAAGTCTGCCGCATGATTGCATGAGGCTTTGGGGGGCATCTAGACACAAGCCATAACAATGTATAATACATTTTTCACAAAATATGAGGATTCTTTTTTAATTTTACATTATCATATACTACCTATATTTCTTCTCATAAAACTAGTAGAATACATTTCCTATAAGAAATACTAAAACTTGTCAGGAATGGTGGCACACACCTGTAATCCCAGCACTCAGGAGGCTGAGGCAGGAGGATCATTGCGAGTTCCAGGCCAGCTTGGGCTACAAAGTGAGTTCAACACAGAGGAATGTGTTTGATGATGTAAAGTGAACCTGGAGAGAGTCACATGGAGAGAAAAAACATTTTCTCAAGCTTTCACAGAGAGCAAACTGGTCAAGCAATGGCCGTGACTCATCCTCATGTCAGACACTGACAAAAGGATGTACAAAGGGCGGTACAGAGCTACAGGATAAATCCTGAGAGTACTTGGCTGACCTTATCAGATACAAAAGTTACATTTCTTGTTATATAGGTCTTGCTATATCTTGGTCTTAACCATCCAGCAGAAAAGTATAAAAACGAGGTATATAAAGTAAATCCTTATTAATACGATGAGCTGTAAAAGGCTCAAGTCAATAACTTCTGAGGATAACCCACTAATATGATAGACTGCTACACAGTGTTAGATTGTTTAGTTGAATTCAAACACCTGTTGTATTTAGATGCCAAGAGAATATTCACCTCTGACAGGACAAAAAAAAAAAAAAAAAAAAAAAAAAGGATACAAAGGAAAGATCATTTTATATTTATATATACAAAAAGTTAGGATAAATTTACAGCTACTTTTGCTTAATTCAATGAGAAGAGAGAGGTGTACTGACAGTGTTTGGACAGAATATCCTGTCTGCTTCTTGTACTATGGAAAACCACTAAGAAGATAACAATGTGCAGTGTATTGACTATCAAAACTGTCCTATTAATCAGCTGTGAAACTATCTCATTCGTATTTATTCCTCAATAAAAATAAATAAATAAAAAACAAAAAACAAAACACAAAGTGAGTTCAAGGCCAGCCTGAACTGCATCATGAGAACTTATCTCCAAAAGACAAAATAAAAACTGAGAAATGGGCTGACAGGGATGTAGCTCAGTGCAAAGGTTTAATTAATCTCTACAAAAACGCACAACAATGGCCAGGTAGAGAGCTCGGCACATAAGCACCTGCCAGGCAAGTGCAAGGTTGCAAGTTCTATCCCTGGTACTGCAAAAACAAACAAACAACCCACCCAAACAACAACAAGAAAAACCACACAAAAACAAAAAAAACCCTGGTGATACCCTAGCTACATGTGTGGTGCCTTGACTGCAGGGTTCCCATTTTTTCCTATTTGTGTTGATACAAAGAGCGTTGTAAGGACACAAAGGCAATCCACAAGGGGCCTGACTTCTTGCCATGATGCGCAGGGCAGCCGATGCAAGGCAGGAGCGCTGCAGTTGGGAAGCTGTTACAAACCGGTAATGATTCCCATTCTGTCTCCTTTCTCTCCACTCTTTCTCCAAGGGGCCTCCCTATAAATCCTCTTTGTTCCAGAAAAAGTTGCTTTTATTTATTTGCTACTAGGTCTCATTACGTAGTTCGGACTCGTGGTGATCCTCCTTCCTCAGCCTTCCCAGCCCTGGGATTGCAGGTGTGCTCCATCACGTCCAGTTTCGGTGGCTGGCACAGCCAGCGTGGCACGTGGTACCAGCAACTGAACCTGGATCCTTTCGCTTGCCAGGCAGGCGCTTAGATGGCAGAGCTAGCTCCCTAGCCCCAGAAGTTACTTTGGACCCAGGAAAATTGAAGATAGTTCTGCACTGACCTAAGAGCGCTTCAGGAAAGCACAGCTCCCTTTCTTTCAAGGGGACATTAAATTATGCGCAAATACAAATTTTATTTGATTTTGACCTTGTCTCATCACGAATGGGGCATGTGGTTGCCTGTGCTACCAACAAAATCCCAAGATCTAGCCTGACTGCCAGCTCTGCGAAGTACTCCTGGGAAGATACGGGGAGTCACAGTGCGAGTGAGCGTCAGCACAAAGTTTGGGGAAATCAAAAGGTGGCCTTTGTCCGCCCCTTGTCCTGCTGTCTCGTTCAGGCTGCATCAGGGTAACAACGCTGCTACATCAGAAACTGCTAATTAGCGGCCGTTTCTCAGCGTCTTCAGACTGCTTTTGGAAACTAATTACTGGGAACCGGGGAATGTGAGGGAATACACACCCTGTGGATGTGTAGTCAATACAGCCCCTCTCATAGGCACTGATGGGACAGGCCACTTAATTTCCCCAAAGAGGATCTTCTGGCTTTCCTTTCCCCATCTTTTAAGTTGTCCTTTTTAAACAGCTTTGCTAATTTAGGTTAAGTGGTTTGGTTGTCATGGAAACCAGTATTCCTCTCAGGCTGACTGTGTCAAAGGCATCATTAATCTGTTTTCTCCACTGCCTCTTCCTCATCCCTCTAATTGCAGCTTCCCTTCCTCCCTCCTCCCTTTCGATGACATCATTTTGGACATTTTTAGGACACCATATGTACACTTTAGTGCCATTTATTTTCTACTCAAATTCCTTGTCGCCATGTTAATTGTCCTATGCCCACCCCACTCCCCAGAGAAAATGGGGGTTTCCCAGTTGGGGCTGCAGGGTGTCTTCCTAGGTGGGGTTGGGATCCAGATTGCAGAGGCCTCAGGTGCAGCGGAGCACGTAGGCTCTCCAGACCCCGCCTCTCCTCTTTCTTTGGCTCCTCAATTTTTCTTTGTGAAAACAGACCTTTTTTCCTTCCGTTTCTGATGCACAGTTCCAACAATCTGAAAACAGACTCTAAATAACTGATCTGGCTGTTGTCCTGGCACGCATGCAAAGAGCTGTCCCTTGGGCTAGGGAGGAAGCAGGCAGGCTCAGGACAGGGCAGCCACCCACCCACTGGGGCGGCCCATCCTGCTGAGGGGCTGGGGCTGGTCTGTGGCCTAGTCCTCTCCGAGCACATTCCTGCTCCTTGCCTCCTTTGCCTTGCTGTCCATTTTCATGCAAACTCACCCCGTAAGAAAGAGTAGTGTGACCTGACTATCTCCTGCAACTCTGTTCATGGGGAAAATTCTCAATTTGTTCCCCCGGCCAGTGGGTGAGATCCTTCCTTACCCATTGTTGGGACAGGCTCCTGAGCACCATTGACCTTTGGCTGCACGTGGACCCAGAGGAGGGCTCAGACCTGTCCACACGCTGCCCCCTGGCCCTTGCCGAGACAGTATCCGTTGTGTATTTTGTGTGGTGCTGGATTGAACCCAGAGCCTTATATATGCTTGACAAGTACTTCACAGCTAAGCTACACCCTCAGACCAGGGAAGATTTTTGGGAATTGTTGGTATTATCACTTTCCTTTTAGAAAACCAAGTTTCATCTCTTCCCTATTTAAAATAGCTACTGTTTTATAGTGTGGGTGGTGCTTAGAAGCTTGGAGCTAATGTCTGCTTACATTCAATCAGTTAGTGGCTAAGATTTAGCTTCAGCATTTTTTTTGAGACAGTTTTGCTATGTAGTTCAGGCTGGACTTGAACTCATGGTGATCTTCCTGCCTTAGGCTCCTGAATGCTGAGATTACAGGCATACACCACCCTGCCTGCTTTTGCAATTTGAAGTTAAAACGTATTATTGTTATCATTGGCTGCAAGGCACTGGAGGGTCTGGAATGATGTGTGGCTCTCTGGCTTAGGTCCCTAGGACAGTAATGCAACAGAGCCCAGTGAGAACTTGAAGCAAGGACAGGTTTTATTTAGAGGACCACTGGCTCTGAAGTCCTGGAACAGCAGCTGTCTTACAGTAAGACGGTTCTAAGGGTGGCGGAGGAGGAGGGAGCTGGAGACCAACTGTCCTGGGATCGATCTTTGCAGTTTGTGATCACTGGGCTGTTTCTCGTGTCCTCAAAGATCTCAGTTCTTCTGAAGCCGAGGGCCTCTTGGTCTGTTCTCTGACCAAGAGTGGGCCAGTCAGAGCATTGGTGGTGGTATGAGGCTGAGAGAATGCAGAAGGGCAGACTCATGTGGCCGTGTCCTTGTGCTTTTCCTTATAGGTAGCATCAGGTGAGCAGGTTGGGTAGGCCAGTTGGGAAGATGGGTGAGCTGACCTGAACACAACACTAGCTGGTACCAATGCGGAATCTGTAGTGAGTCGACTTGACTGGATTGAGAAATGCCTAGCAAGGTAGCAAAGTCAACTTCTGGGGTGTCCCTGAGGTGTTTCCGGGATCCCTGGTGTGTGGGCCAGCTGACCGAGGGAGTCACGCATTGTGACTGTGGGTGGCACCAGCCAGCAGGCTTGCAGCCCAGGAGAAAAGGAAGGAAGGAAGGGGGAAGTCAGCCTGCATTTGAAAAGCCCACTTCTGCATGCGTGGGTGCATTTGGGGCACTGTGGCCAGTGGCCATCAGACTCATGCCAGCGACTTCCTATGGAGTTTCCAAGCCTTCAGTCTTGGACTGGTGTTGCATCCTCTTTTTTGTTCGTTTCTTTTTATTTTCTAGAGACAAGATCTCATTGTATAGCCCAGGCTGGCCTCAACAGCATGCTCTTCCTGTCTCAGTCCCTGGAGTGCTGGGGTGATGGATATGCACTACACCTGGCAAGAAATCATGCTGTGTTCACAGTTTGGGGTGTATCCCTGCGCCATGGTGCGCGTCCTCCTTCTGTCTTGCTCTGCACTTTCCAGCTTCCCTGCTACAGCAGCGGATGGATCCTCTGGTCCCCCAGGAAGCAGATGGCCTTGTGGATTCTGCAGTCTGTGGTCCTGCAAGCCTCCCTAATAAGCCCCTTACCCTCATCATATGTATCATTGCTTCCGGCCTGGCCTGGCCTAGCCTAGCCCTTCTTTTCCTCTGGAGAACCTTAACTAATACAAGGTGGAATCTTTAGGTTATATTTTTCTCCAATAGCTAAATCTTCAATGCAAATACGTGGAAGCGCAGGGGCTGATATAATTTAAGCAAGAAACCTGTTATAGTTTAGAAAAGGACTGTTCCTCCAGGTCCTCATGCACAGTGAGGCAGGGCCTTCTGAAGACGACTGCCTCACAGGAGCTGTACGCAGTGGATTCGTCCACTAAGGAGCCAGCCGCTGGGTGTGCTGGGAGGCGGCGGGGCCTGGCCAGGAGGGGCGGGTCATAGGGGTCATGACCCGGAAGAGAAAATCTTCTTCCGGTCCTCCTTCCTTTCTCTATTTCTTGGTTTCCATGACAGGATCAGCTTTTATGTGCTGTGTTTTTCTGCCACGGCTTGGAGCTGGCCAACTGCAGACGACACTGTGAGCCCCAACACCTCTCTTCCTTCCATTGGTAGCTAGTAAGTGTTGTCTCAACAACGAATGACTAAGACAAAGCCCTCTATCGGTGTTGTTGTGCAGTGCAAATGAGAAGCAAGTGCTTAGGAATTAATACTGTATGAAAGGCAGAATTTGTATTTGAGAGAAAATTGGCTGTTTTAATTAAGAGAGATCTAAGATATCTTTGTATCTAGGAAATCATTTATTTTCTCTGTGACCTTTCTAAAATTAAAGAACTGTTACTCCTACACCCCTGAAAACCAAACCAAACCAAACCAAATCAAACCAAAGACAGTTAAGCCCAAAGAAGGAAAGCAGCAAGTTAGTCCAGCATCAGGTCCCACTGTGTGCCTCCCTCTCCACTGATTTTTCTATCCTTCATAATTGTTTGCACATTTATTCCATTTCCTCTCCTGGCCAACTAAGTCGGTATCATCATCACTGGTCCTCCACTTTACTGTGTATCGTTCCCATGTAGCCTATGTCCAAATAACGCTGCATTTCCATAGTCAGCCTCTGGAAGAAAAACAACTACTTTTGACCCTCCCAGTTCCATAATTCTCAGGAGATAATGCTTATTGTCTTTGTCATTTTAAAAGTCATGGTGACAGGCCAGGGAGATAGCTCAGTGGCATAAGTGCCTACCTAGCAAGTGTAAGATCCTGAGTTTGATCCCCTGTACCAAAATCCCACAAATTAGTCATGGTGACAGAGGTGCAGGACAGGGTTACCTGGCTTGCCACCCATGAACTGGATATGTTAAAGGGGGCCACCACAGAGAAGATCCTGGAAAGTGAATTTAATAGGACAGTGTGCAGGATCTGGCGTGCCCCTGCTGTTTCTTACGTGGTCCTTCGTGTAAACAAGGACTTCTTTCGTCGTGATTTATATGGTGAGCAACAGAAGCATGTGAACAGAGGTTATTAATCTTCCTATTTCCCAAACCCTTTTCCAGCACTCATGTAATACTGTTGTGTTTTCACCATATATTTATTGCTGAAAATCCAGGTTCAGTTTCCTGTTTAAGGAGATGCAGTAGGACATGGAAGCCACCAGATGTCACTGTTGCAGGTAGCATTCCACCTTCCCCAGTCTGCATCAGCACAAGTATTTACTAATGCTGGATGGACTCATCAAGACTGATTTAAAAAAAAAAAAGACTATCTCGGGGTCCAGGGAGATAGCTCAGTAGAATAAGCGCTTGCCTGGCAAGCTCAGGGTCTTGAGTTCAATCACCAGTTCCACAAAAAGAAAAAAAAAGACTCCTGATGTGACACCACCATGAACAGCGAGCTTATCTGCAACATCCTTCACAGGTTTACAAGTGCACAATCATCCAAAGACGCTTGCTTGTCAGTCTCTTAAAGACCAGTAGTTTTTCTATACATCAGTATCGCACTAGCTGAGAAAGAAATCAGGAAACTGTTTCACGTATAATAGCTAAACAAAATAAAACAAAA
>NW_004524620.1:9052559-9078190 GCF_000260255.1 Octodon degus | reverse complement strand
TGGAGGGTTCATGTTTTGTGCTTCTTGTGGTGTGTTTGTATGTTGCTTCTTCATTTTTTCTTTTTCTTCAGCTTTTATCTTTCTGGGTTTTTTTTCCACCTTGCCTCAGTGACCCTTCATCTTTGCCTAGAAGTTCTGGGACCTCTGAGGATGTTTCTTGTCCCAGTCATTGCAATTGGTTATGATTCCAGAACCCAGTCTCTTGATTTTTCTTATAATAGTCTAGATCATCAATGTAAGTTGCTTAGTTACTAAACACAGATGGCCAGTGAGGAGCCCAGGACCTGAAGAGTACTGGCAACTGCATGGGGCAGGGAGGGGGTAGGCAGCATGGCTGGCTGCAGCCAGGGCTTCACACTGGGCTCTCAGTGAAGCATTGCACCTCGGGATGTAGCATGCAAAAGCAAGTCCATGGAGAAGAACATTCGAGAAAGACCACAACCCACTACTCTTTAAGGAGGTCTGTCATACACCCTGTGCATTTATGGTTCCAGTAGGAGACTGGTTGAGCTTAGTCCACCCTTCCCCACTCGCATTGATGGTATCACCGATGCCCCCTCCAAAGGTGAGCCCCAGCCCTGGTGATCGTGGGATGATCTTTGGGGACCGCTTCCATGCTGGAGCAGTGGGGGTAGCTGTGTGAAAGGAATTTCTAGTTTTAGAGAATTTTTTATATCCAATCTTTCTAAGGAAGAAAAAAACCTTTCTTTTCAGTTGTTATTTTTTATCAGTATGAATTGTAACTTTAGGTGGCTTTAGTTTAATACTGTATGCTCAGTACTATCATGAGGATACAAAGATAAATAAAGCATAACTTTTGGCAAAAGGAAAAGTAGGGGCAAAGCTTGAAGTCTTATACTACTTGACCCTTGTACTTCTAGTTGTGATATGTAGTCAAAGAAATGTTACTCTGTTACTCGTAGTGTGCTTATCATGGTCTGGAACTAGGGAAGCCCTCAGTAAACAAAGGCAGGCTGTGTTAGCTATGTAGTTAACTGCTCTGAGTCGAAGAGAACATTGTAGATAATTTAGGTCCTTCAAACATCTTTTCCTTGTGGTATTTTAAGAAAACTAAACATGAACTTTAAATAGACGATTGTGCTGTGTGAAGAAGGTTGATCTTAGAATGGGTAGCACTGTGCCTACAGCTGGAGGAGCCCCCCACTAGGCAGTTTACCTGCTTTTCATTTCATAGGCAGGGAGATGAAATGGTGACTTGGCCTTACTGTTGGAGATGTGGATGGTGGCATGACCCGAGCAGGCCACAGACTTCCCCTCACGCTCTCATCTGGAGCTGCCACCCTGGCGAGGGCTCAGGGCCAGTTTTCTCAGGTTTCGCTGAATTCAGTATCCTGGGTTGCACACATAGTGGCTATGTAGTTCCTCTTCTTTGGACTTAAGTGAGCCACTGAGAATAATCTCATTTTTCTGCTTGTTCTCATGGGTTGTGCCCTTACATCTTCAATGCAGTAGATTGTGGATGGGAGACCCTTGAGGGTGTGGCCCTGCCCTGGGCCCAAAACCCTCACTTGGTCCACTCTGATGATTAGCCAGGGCATACACTCGGCACCATGGCTTGGGCTTTATGGTCTTCTGGGACGGAGTTGTCTGTATTAAGCCTTGTTGAAATCCAACAGAGGCAACCATTGTTTCCTTATTCCACTTGGGCCTAAAGTCAGAGGGGGCTTGACTGTGGAATTGTGTATTGCATTGATTTATTCGTATTGCCCTTGAGAGGTTGTAACTGCTTCAAAATGTTCTTCCCCACGTCTTCTTTGAGAAGGAATTTTGGAGGACATTGGTAACTTCTCTGCAGATAGATCTGTGATTCTAAAAGGCATATTTCAACCTAGGACAAAAGTTAATTTTCAATATCAGTGAAAGTTTAGCTCACAGACAGGTTGGATAAATTGATAGCAGAATTTAAGAAACATTCTTTTGGAGGTTTCCCTTTGATTTATGGCTCTTATAAATATAATTCCTGGAAGATAGTATGTAGTATTATGGGATTTATTTTGTGTGTTTACTATAAAGATGAAATAGAGTTTTGGAATTATTGGGACCAGACACAAAGGGAAATTGTATAGGCTTAGTGGATGAAAAGAAATGTTGAAAAAGTATTCTACAAGACATATTAGGTAGTGAAGGGTCAGAGTTAGGTGGGTGTACAGCTGTATTGTGCAGAATGTTCAGTTATAAATTACTTACAAGCTTAGAAAGGTTTATAAACTTGCTTTAGGAACCATAGGAACTTCTCCTTTTTCCAATTTCACTGGCAAGAAAAAAGGAATGTATAGAAATGTTTAGATTCTAAAAAGAAGACCTAAACCAAAAACCATGGCTATTAGATGTATAAAGCTATTACACTATATATATATATATATATATATATATATATATATCTTGATCAAGTGAATGTATTTTATGGAAATTTCTGGAAGTTAATATCTACTACCTAGATAATATTAGAAATATGGTACTAAATCATTGAAAAATAAGTATGGGTAAAGTCTTTGCTTAGTAAAATGAGATCAAAGAAATAGTCACTGAAGGTTTTTGTAGAAATTTCAAGACAAGCCTGAGTTCATAATATATATTATTTTTTCATTTCCACAAACATCCCTGGAATAATCATGGATACACCAAGCTATTTGGCATTTTACATATTTTTTTGAATGGGAATAACATTTATGTCTAACCCTGGGCTTAGGAAATTGCAGTATGTTCATAAAAGATATTATGCAATCATTACAAATAATAGAGTAAATTAATACCTAAAAATAGTTTTCATGTTAGTCATAAAAGTGGGTTCCAGAACAGTCTTTTGGGGATGATTTACTTTTGTGAAATAAAGGATCTTCAGTGTCCATCCACAAGGGGTTTTGTTAGAATCAATTAAACATGAAAACCCAAGGCCATCTGAAGATAACATTTGTCCCCAACTGCCATGCAAGGTGTCACACAGGAAGCACAGCCCATCTTCAGGGTGGGGCCAGGTGGTCCACAGCAGCAGGAGTCCTCACAGCTGGACAGAGCTGGTGCAGGAGGGTTGACACATGAGACTGGTGGGGGCTGCCTTGGCTTGGAAGCCTCATGCCTTCCACTGGCTGAACATGTCTGTGCCAACTCGGTAAGCTTCCAGGTCACATTCTTGTTACCAAAGTCACTGCACTCACGGAAACCCACACTTGGAGTCCAGCTATAGTCTTTTATAAACTGGGTCCAACTTACCAACCAAGGGTCACCGTCCTCGTCCAGTAATGCTGCTTCTATCAGAGCTGAGGTTTTTGCTGCTGAGCAACCCGGAATTGGGGTGAATTTGAGAGTGACACCCAGCCCTTAGATACACATGTTGCCAGTGTAAGGAACCAGAGACCTAAAGAGAGGAGGTGCTGGCCTGCAGATTGGCCTTTCCCCCATGGAGCCAATCTGCTAAGCGGTTTTATTGTGTCTTTAAGAGAATAGACAAGAGCATTAAAGATGGTCCAGTGTCCTTAGAAAAGGGCCTTTGGCTCTTCACCCATGGTGTGTGTTCTATTAATCTTCTCTATTCACTCTTTCTAGATCTTTTCATTTGTTCTTGTGGACACAGGTTACTTTCTTACATTGTTTTCTCTTTGCCCATTCAGGGATCTGGCTGGAAGTCCATTTCCTCGTCAGCGGTTGCAGCCCTGGCCGTGTGCATGGTGGTGCTGGGATGACGGTGGTCCTAGCAAGCCTGGCTATGGCTCCATCTCCCTGCCCTGCCAGACTCCCCAGCTCTGCTGGCATCAGACTCTGCTGCACTAGCTGACTGGCTGCTCGATTGTTTTGATAATGCTGTAGGCCGTGAATTGCTCCACAGTCCTTCTGGGTCCTTGTGCAGGAATAGTCCTTGAGGTCTTTCTTTGAAGTTTGTCTTAACCCCAAGAGAGCTCTTCTCAGCTATCCTTTCCCCTGTTTTGTTTGTTAACCTCCTACTTGGTGGTCTACAATTTAACTCATTGCTCTCATAAAGCTCCTAGCCTCCTCTTCTTTGATAGCACATTTACGGGTTTCAACAGTGCCCTTGGACTTGGTCTTCCCTGTAGTTTGAAGAGAGATTCGAATATTTCTGTTAGGTCTTGTCTTAACTCCTGGGAACAACCTTTGTGCGACTGGTTCAGATCTTAGTGGAGCGACAGTGGCCCACTTCTCTCCGGGTGACACTTCTGTTCCATGGGCTGGGGCTAAGTAGGGCGTAGCCGTGGCCTGGCCAGCTTACCTTTCCTCAGGTGGTCTCTTTGCCTGCAAATGAGGTGGAAAGCAAGTGGTTTTGAGGTGAGATAGAAGAAAGAGTGACAGGTAGAAAGAGGAAATGGAAATAATTCTAAAAATTTTACTTTAAAAAAACCCCAAAAAACAAAAAAACCCCTGCAGCTTCCAGACACAAGAGGTACACAAAGTTACAGAGACTTTTTCCATTCCAGGAAACTCACTCAAAAAATTCCAACATGTCTTAGAGATAAAATAATCCTGTAAAGTGGGCCCTGCGCCCAGGCTTTGCCCCTGTAAATTGCTCTTCCTCCCACAGATCTCCCTCCTTGAGGAAGTAGCCCTGTGTTGTGGGCAGCGTGTGTCAGATTCAACAGATGTAAGTGCTTTGCATTCTAACTCAGCCCGGCAAGTGCGTGGCCCAGCCCGGAGCGGGTGCACATCCTGCACCCCAAGACCACACAGATATTTCCAGCTCCAGACCATAATGCAGCTCACACTGCACATGCCCACATTCCCTTGTGAGTGTGTACATTTTTTCCTGCTAACATGTACCAACTGCACATGAGGAATATAAATCTTATGTACTGCAAACATGTACTAATAAATAGTTTTTTCTGTGTTTCCTACTGATGTGTCCTAAAAATTGTTTTTCTGTGTTGAGACTTAGTCTGTGGATGGGGTGAGTTGAGGTACCCATTTCCTCTTTGGGGAGCTTCTTTAGACCCAGTCTGGTGACAATTCCATGTCCTTATCCATGTCCAGATAGCTGATGAGTAGAGACTTGAGTAAGACAGCAGTAGGTTCTTCTGCCAGTCTCACCTGGAATGGAGCTTCTTGGATGGGGAGTGCTGGGGCCTACCTGGGGTGGGTTTTCTGCTGGGGCTCGTGGGTTTCCCCAGGAAGTGGGTTCCCACCAGGAAGTGGTTCTCCACAGGAAGTGGGTTTCCCCAGAAGTGGGTGATCTACATTCTTGGCTGCAACAGCCTGGATTTGGGCTTTCATCATGCTGAGCTATGAGTGGGTGACATTATCCATTTTTAATGTTCCTATGGCAACTTAGTGGATTTTAAAAAATAAATACTTCCCAGTGGCTGTAGGTACCCAGAGTCTGGACATGGTAAGAAAGCACTCCGCCACTGAACTGTACCCATGACCTGACTTAAATATTCTTATTTTTGCTTGTCTGTAAAAATCAGCAAGATTTCTTTTGAAGTGAAAGATTATTTAGTAAAAGAAGCAAATTAAAGCAAATCATTCTTCGCTTGTTGGCTGGGAATAAAGGGTTAGCACCAATTGCAAACTACTTAGAGTGAGGGAAGCCCTAGAAAAAAATTGACTTGGTCCAATCTCATTAAAAATGTGAGTGAAAGCTTTCTTAGCAGACACTCACGGCGTGCTAGGGCGGGATGGATAGGCGTCCCTGCGTAACAGGATGTTCCCAGTCTGCCTAGAACTGATCGTGCTACACAGACCAGACAGCCATGGATTTAGCTGTCTGAAGAAAGTGGCATAGGCTGTGTACCACCTAAATGGATGTGTTTTATAGTGAACAACTTTCCTTTGTGAAAATGATGATGGCTTACATTAAATTTGCCTAATGAGCAAGAGATGATCTATAAAACTGTGTTGAAGATCTTGGGCTATTTAGTACAACCCAGTCTCAAAAATCCAAAACCAAAATCAAATCTGACATTTCCTGGAACTTCCCAGTTAGTGTAACAGAGCCATCAAAAAATGTGAGCATCTCCCCTTGCCCCGTGCTGCAGTTGGTCCTCTGAACAAAGCAAGAGGCACACAGGCCTCATACCCTCACGAAGGACAGCACTTTAATGGGATTTTGGAATAGAAGCTGCTGGCCCCTCAGTCTACTTACCCATCACCTACTATTTCCATGACTGCTTCCTGGGCTAAGATGGCTGAGTGAGAAGTCCAGCAGAATCCTTGCACTAGTCCCCAAGAATGGGGATTGCAGCCGCATTCCCTTGTATGTAAAACACTGGTCTTATTTTTTAAACATATTTCGTTGTTGCACGGTCTCACTGTGCAGCTCGGACTCGTGGTGATCCTCCTACTCTCTGTGACCGGCTCAGCCCACCCTAGAGGCGGGGCTGGTGCAGCGTGTGGTGCCAGGGATGGAACCACAGCCCCAACTTGCCTATGCAGACGCTTTAGTCTGCTGAGCTATCCCACTGGCCCACACTGATCTTAATCATAGAATTATTTTGTTTGAAAAAAATCAGCAGCCCCTTATGCACTAACATGTGTTCAAAAGTTGTTCAGGTAATTCAGTTTGGATTGGAGCACATCTTCCCACGTGAACAAAGCTTTAATGTCTGAAAAGTCAGCTGAGAGAGTTTTAATGGGAGTTTAGTTATTTCTCCTGTGTCATAATGGATCTTGTATTTGGAATGTCACATTTAAATAACATGGCGTACAGATAGCGGAAGGGAATTTCAGAGTAGAGACTCTCCCTCCTTCGGCACTGTCCACACCCCAAGAGAAAGGCAAAGAGGATGAGTAATACAGCAGTGACATTGTCAGCATGTGGTGTGGGCACACTCCATTCTGGCCGTCGTGCTAAGCCCCTTCTGCGGATCTTCTCTCTTGATTTCCATGAATTCTCGTACTCTGTGTATGTGCAAGCAGACAAGGCCTTGAGCCACCCCCCAGCTGCTAAGGGGCCTGAGGCTGCCAGTCAGGCTGCTGTGCTGCGGCCTGAGGTCAGTGTGTCAGTCAAATATCATTTCCTTATAAGAATCTCCTTATCTGTCCCCTCTTACCGTCAGACGAGCTTAGTTGTCCTTATTTAGGCTTTCCGCGACCCTGAACGCAGTCCTGATCGCTTAGACTGCTGTATGTATGGGTATTTAATTATCATTTCTGTGCTCTGCTAGGTGTGAAGAAGCCTGGACCTCAACTGTCTTCTCATCTTTTCCTAACTAGTAAGGCCAGGAACGTAGCTGGGGCTCAGTTAATATGTTTGAAATGAATACAGCAGAAATGGAGAGCACTGCTCTTGTAGGAGCAGGGAAGGAGGGCCTCACGGGGGCAGAATGGGCTGCGGCGTCGCAGGGCAGAGCTGAGCTCCAGGACTCGCAGATCCCCGGGAGAAGGCACAGCTGGGTGGAGGAGGGTGGCCCAGGCTGTGTTAGGATCACTGTTTACTGGCCAAATCCTTATGGCAAACTTTGGTCTGGTTGCTTTTTTTTTTTTTTTCTTTTCTGTTTGTTAGGAGTGTTTAATTTTTTTCCATAATTTTATTGATAAATAGTGATGAGACAGTTTCAAACCAAATTGGTAGGACAGTTTCAATAATTAACATGGTTGCTTTTTTAACAAGAGAATTTCCAAAGAGCCAAGCAGTTTGCTATTGTGTGATGATTCCCTATTTCATTGGTTCTTTTTGTTTGTTTGCTTTTTGAGATAGGGTCTCACTATGTAGCCCAGGCTGGCCTTCCCTTTGAGGGTCATTTTCCCGCCCAAGACTTGATAAACCTTAAGTGATTTTTGTTTTGCCTTTGGGGAAAAGCCCTCAGACAGCAACCCAAGGCCCTCAGAAACCAATCTCATTTCCTACAAGGTCCCTCTGCAGACAGTCGTGGACAGTCAGGGTCCTCTGTTCCTTCAGCGCTATCCCTGTGGTGCCTTGTCTTACCTCCTGTCTGTGCATACTCTATTTGACCCTTGGCTAAACCCTCAACACCTCTTTTATTTATTTATTTATTTATTTATTTATTTATTTATTTATTGCAGAACCGGGGATTGAACTCAGGCCCTTGCACTTGCCAGGGAAGCGCTCATTCCACTGAGCCATCTCCTGGCCCTCAACACCTCTTAAGATCTAGGGAAACCTGCTCCAGACCAACTGGGCCTCCTGCCCAGCGGTCTGTCCCGCCTGGGTGGCGCCAGACCAACTTTCTGGCTGCTGCTGCGGGTAGCTGCCATCTTGCCAGCCGTAGTACTCCGAAATGTTCAATAGGTGGCAACCTTCCCAAACAGAATTCAGGCGAGTTTGTTGTTTGCTTACCCGTGGCAGTTACCTCAGCTGATCTTGTTCACTAATTAGAAACATTTGCTTCTTTGGAGTAGCAGAAACGTTCTATTATTCTGTTTGGGAGAGGAAACAATCTGGGTTGTTATTTAAGTGCCTCCATTCTCCAGCTCTCAGGGCCTGGAAGATCAGACAATAGAGTGTTCCCCTTCATTCTTTCCCCCTAGAGGAACAGGAAGAATTATGCTGCTTTGAGCAGTTTTGGCGTGTAGACTTCACTTCTTCGGGAGGAGATGACATGTTAAAATTCGTATACGGGGATCTGTATCATTAAGCTAGTGGCGTGGAAGGAATGGTTTTAAAAACATGGGGCTAGACTGCTAATTGAAACCAAAGACACTAAGCCGCTAGCAATGCTGCTCAGATTTCTGTCTCTAGCTAACAAGAACACTTTACAACTTTATAAGATGGGGAAGTGGATGCGTAATATTTGGTGCATAAATATTTTCTGGAATAATGCCCAGGGCACATAGCTAAGACCGCTCTTTCTGAGTTTATGCCTTGACTTCTGTGGCGTTGACTAAGAGCATCTTGGCAGATATAGAGCCCACTTTCTTATTGTGTCCCTCCGGAATTTTGTGTCCCTATTTTAAATTTTATTTCCTTTGGTAAGCGTTTGTTGGATCACCCAACTTCTAATGTCGCTTTTCCCTCAAACTGTCTTCTCTTCTATGTACAAAGCAAGTATAGTTGTCATGAGATTAAGTTTAGCAAGCAGAAGGAAATATCTACTTCTAAAGCTATATTTTATTCTTAAAAGAATGATGATGGGAAACCATGTATTTATTTTAATAATGATATAGTGACTGGAAAACATTTACAAATTCCTCATTTGGTCTTATTTCAGAGCCCATTGTTATGGGGTAATATCCATTCTGGGGTCATTCTGTGGAGCTTGAGTGCTGTGTATGTTTTTTGCATTCTGGCGCTGTTCAGATGTTGTTTATCATGTGAGCTTTGTACCGTCGTAGGAATAACAGATGGCCTGATGTCTCCTCCTCTGATCTCTCTCCTGATAGGTTCAAGTGTTCTTTCATTTGATTCCTCAGCATAAACAATTCACTCCTTACAGTGTTGGTGTCTGACTTTAGAATGAATGATTCTGTTGGTCTCTATGCCACCAGTGTGTGGAATATGTCTTCAATTCCTAAGGAACTTACCCACCGCCAAGATCAGACTTCAGAGTTAGAAATGTATTTTTAGCTAGCTAAAAAGAAACTGTTTTTTTAATTAAAAAGTTATGCATCTGGAAGAGTTTTAGGGAAGTGGAATCATTCTGTATGGGACCATTGTGGTGGACACTTGCCATGTACTCTGCATTTATCTAAGCCTATGGGATGTATAACAGTAAGAGTGGATCCTAGTGCAAGCTCCAGACTTTGAAAGGTAACAGTATGTTTGTGTAGGTTCCTTAGTTGGCGCTGCACCAACAGTTAGGTTCTGCCCCGAAGGTGCCACTCTGAGCAGAATGTCCATACTTGGAGAGACTGCATGTGTAGGGGCAGGGAGTGCACAGAACCCCCCTGTACCTTCTGCTCACTTTGGATGTGCACCAATACAACTGCCCTTAAAACAACTCTAGAAAAGCTTAGCACCAACCAATTTAAGCAAGGGAAAAAGCCAGGTGCACTGATACATGCTTGTCATCCCACTACTTAGGAGGCTGAGGCGGTAGGACTGCAAGTTCAAGACCAGCCTCGACCACTTAGCAATCTATCAAGGTTCTGTCTCAAGCTTTAAAAAGAAAGAAGGCTGGGACGTTGATCAGGGCAAAGCCCTTTGGCTCAACCTCAGGACTACCAAAAACAACAACAAAAGAATGTCTCCTAGGAACGAGGCTACACACCCAGTACATGTGTAAGTATCTATCAGTTAAAACAAAAAGTCAGCTCATGGTTGCATCCCATCGGTTTCCTTGAACTCACCCCTTGGTTCTCCTCAGTGCAGATTTCTGTCTCTGACACATCCCAAGGGCTCCTGATCTTGGCATTTGCTGAGGCGCATAAACGAGGTTGTTGGGAGACTAAAGCTATGCATTTCTGAGAGAACTGCGAACATGCTTTTAGATAAAAATTCATGTTAAAGCCTACCAGTGATAAAGCAATGCTTGGCTTTATTAAAGTCCAATTTTTTTTTTTTTTCTGACCAAGAGGTTAACAAACACTCAGAGCCAGGTGTCTAAGGAAGGGATGTCTGTCACCTGTCCTTTCTGTCCTCATTCCGCTCCAGATGATGAGGGGAGATCCCCTCTGTGTCACAACCCTTGGAGTTTGTGGAAATCTCTGCTTCTGTTTCTACTCTTGTCCTGAGCCATCTATTTAGTTATGCTCATTTGTACATAAATGTTGTCAAATGGGATAAAAACTTGGCAAGAAGAATAGTAGCTTCTGTCCCATTCCTCCTCCAGTCCTCTGTCCTGGATCTTCCTGAAAACCATCACATTCCATTGAAAAGCAGCTCAATGGCCCTTTTCTTATTTATTATAATATCTTAATCAATGTGTATATTGTGGTACTCAATATTTTTCCAGTGATGGACATTGCTCTAACATGGTGGTTGAGGCTTTAGGTCTTTGTCTCTTTCTCCTCCTGTCCCCTCACCCCCACTGCTTGCTCAGTTGCTGCACCAGTCACCATAATGTCATTCCATCCAAAGTTTTGATTAGATCAGTGCTCAGCATCTACATTAAAATGACTGTTTAAGCTGCTCATGGCAAATACCTTATTGGATGATTGCATCTCCTTTTTGTGTAATCTTTTAGACTTGATGTTAATAATTGCTTTATTTCTTATTTGCTTCATTTCTTGTGCATGCACAGATGATTTTGTTTCTAAATGCTCCAACAGATTTGTCAAACATCTGTTAATATTTAAAAAAACCACTCAAACCAAGTCCACAAAACAAATCTGGAGCCCATTCTCTCCATTCACTCTTCTTCATACCTCTGTCCCTCCTGGGTTATGTTCTCATTAGATCATCAACGTGAGTCTTGGGGAAGCTTCTCTCACCTTGAACCCCATTTCCTGAATTTCCTTTTCTTTTCTTTCCATGACTTTTTGAAGTACAGCCTGTACTTGACAGCATGCCTTCTGAATGTCTGAAATGTCTATTTCACATCACACCTTTATCAATTAATTTTTTATATTAATTTTATTGAGAAAGAAGTAGCAATGAGACAGTTTCAAAACAGGTTAGTAGGACAGTTACAATAAGTAATACATTGCATATTGTTGTCTTTGTAGTGGTTATTCATAGTTCAAGATGCAGACATGGTATCCTGGGCAAACACTATTAGTATAAATCTTTCTTCTCATTGAATTAAGAGAAAGTAGCTGTATATTTATCTTAACTATTTTGTATATACAGATACAAAATGGTCATTCATTTATATCCCCCCTTTTTTTTTTTTTGGTTAGTTTTGTCAGAGATGGGTATTCCATTGACATTTAAATATTGTAGGTGCATGAATTCAGCAAAATATTCTAATATAGTCCAGTAGTCCATAATAGTAGTGGGTTATCCATAGGACTGACAATGTCAGAAGTTGTTGACTTGAGCCTTTTACAGCTCAGCATATTAATATGGCTTTACTTTTTATACCTCGTTTTTATAATTTTCTGTTGGATGATTAAGACCAAGATTAAGCTAGACCTATGTATCAAGAAATGTAACTTTGTATCTGATAAGGTCAATCAAATCCCTTCAGGATTTACCCTGAAACCCTGTACCGCAGTTTGTAGATCCTTTGTCAGTGTCAGCCATGTGGATGAGTCACGGCCATTGCTTGACCAATTTGCTTTCTGTGAAAGCCTGAGAGAATGTTTTCTCTCCATGTGACTTTCCTTAGGCACACTGTACATCATCACTGACCAATTAATTATGTGGGATGCTATAGCATTCTTGGTGGACTTTTAACTTGCCAGTCTTTGGTCATATAGATTTGGTCTTAAGAAGTCAGGTGCCTGCAGCGTGGTGACTGTAGTTAGTAATGAACTGTAGACTTGAAGTTAGAGAGTAGATGTTAAAAATTCTCACCACACACACATGTGCCAAAGGGGCAGTATGTGAAATGATGAATATGTTGATTTGCTGACTGATCGTAGTGGTTTTCCAAGGTCTACTCATACCAAAATCTCACTTCAAATATGTACATTTTTTTAGTAATACTGGAACTGAACCCAGGGTCTTCACATTGGGCTACATTCCTAGTCCCCTTTTATTTTGAGACAAAGTCTCTCTGTGTTGCTAAGTTGCCCAGGTTGGGCTCACACTTTCAAATCTCCTGCTTCAACCTCCCAGAATCCTGAGAGGCAATACAGTACATGCATTTTTGGAGGTCAGCTCTACCTTAATAATGCTATTTAAAAAATAAGTCAGATTTTATTCTAAATCTTATTTTCAGTACAGGTAATTCGGTATTATTAAGTCTGTATAATCCCCTAGGATTTTCTGTTTATTTAAGACATTCTAAAATTCCTCATGACAGGCCTCAATGTGGACCTTTTACAGTTCATTGTATGTGACCTTGTGGATTTTTTTTAACATGAAGATCCACAGAATTTTGAAGATCCCTTGATTTGAAAAAGTTTAAAATTTTCTTTTGTTGATTTCTTTCTGTTTCTTTGTTCTCTGTATGTGACCTTTTGTGAATTGGATCATGAGCCTCAATTCTAACTTTTGATTAACACTGAAAGTCAATCTCAACTTAACTTTTAAGTTGCCCAGGCTGGCTCCAACTTTCAAGTCTGCTGCTTAAGCAATACAAAAACAAACAAACAAACAAACAAACAAAAAAGAAAAAAAACAAAAAAGAAAAAAAAAAACCCACCTTGTATATTGCTGTCCTCAGCTTTTTCATTTTGCTCTTTATCTATTTGAATTTTAAAATTTCAACCAACATATTTTCAATTTCAAAGAGCTGTTTATATTGATTCTTAACACAATATGATGTCATTCTTGTTTTATGTGTGCAAAGTCTGCTCTTCGCCTTAGCAATATTGAGAATTTTCATAGATCGATTTTATCTTCTGTTTTTCTGTATTTAGTTCATTATGTGTTCAGTACATTATTTTTAAATGCTTTCATGTTTTTGACATGTTATGCTAATAACTATAGCTGTGCATTAGACAAATTCCCGTTTGTATAATGTTTATCTCGAATTGTTTTTACCAGAGCCACGTATAGAGAGCAAGACTGGGGGTGGGGTGTGAAGGCAGTGGTTAGAGCTCACCTTAGGATGCTGCATTACTCTCTGAGGGCTGCCCTAACGCAGTACCACAAATCTAGTGACTCAACACAACCCAACTTTATTCTCTTAATAGATCTGAGGGTCAGAAACCTGAAGTCAGTTTTTCAGGGACAAAACGAAGTCCCAGAAGGCCAGATTTCCTCTAAGAGCTTTATGCGGCAGTTGTTCCTTACCTTTTCCAGCTGTCAGAACTGCCTTGCTTTGTGCTTTGGCCTGGGGCTCTTTTGGCTCTTTCTTCCTCAGCTTTAGTCAAAGGCTTCTGCCCTCTCCTATAGTCATACCTCCCTCTTTCCATCAAGGATGCTGGAGGTGATATCTGGGATCAGTCCAAGTAATCCACAGTAACTTCCCCACTACAAGATAGTTAATCATTTCTGCAGGGCTCCTCTGTCATGTGAGTTAAATTCACAGGATATACCTATAGGACATTGGTTGGCTTCCATAGATATTTTGAGTTTGAGATGCCTCTTAATCCCAAGTGGAATGACAAATGGCAGCTGAAAGGTCAGTCTAGTGTACAGGAGGAGGTCTGGGATAAAGTTGCAGCTTTGGGAGATACTGGATTATATACAATATTTAAAGTCAGAGAGTGAATGGGTTCCCTGGGAAATGAATGTCGAGAAAAACTGAGGATTCTAAACCAGAAGGAATGATGAGTGGAGAGATTGAAAAGATGAGGAGAAACCAATAAGTCAGACCAAAAAACAAATAACTGTCAGTGGGGTAAGAGGAGAGCCAGGAAAACACAGCTTTCATTAACCATGTCAATTAAGAAGGAGGTGAGAAAGCACATAAAATTGGGAATTATATTAGGAGGCTGGCTGGAGCCATAGCTCAGGGGTAGGGTACCTGCCTAGCAGGTACAAGGCACTGGGTCCAAACTCCAGCACCACAAAAAGAAAAACAAAGATGTTAGGAAGTGGAAACCACCAGTGGTTTAACAAGAATGGTTCTGTGATTTGGTGTGACCCTAAGCCTGAGCTGGAGTAGGTAGCGTGGACTCCTAAGAATGAGAAGAACGGAGTTAAAAATTAAAGCTGTGTCTGAGAGTGCACCTGTGTGGGATCACAGAAAAGGAGCGACAGCTGGAGGAAGACATGGTGGCAATACATTCTGTCTCTCTCTTTTTTTTATTATGGAACGGGGGACCAAACTCGGGACCATGTGCTTGCCAGGCAGGGAGTGCCTTTGAACTGTATCACTGGCTCAAAGACATTTTTTAAAAACATATTTTAATACAGGGTCTACAGGGTCTCACTATACAGATCGGACTTGTAGTGATCCTCCTGTTTTCAGCCTCCCAAGCGCTGGGATTACAGGTGCGCTCCACCATGCCCAGTCTCATCACCATCTCAGTGCGCCCCGGTACAATTTCCATATAATAAATGATACCAAATATAATGCATAGTTTGGACAAATGTATACCCTCAGTACAGTCCAGACTTAGAACATTTCCATCACCGCTCTTATTCCTTCTAACCCTTTGTAGTCATACTTGGCCTGACACTCACTAAGTATTTTTTGTAATTCTGGATTAGCTCTGCCTATTTTAGAATTTTGTTTTTTGAGACAGAGTCTTTCTATGCAGTGTAGAGGGTCTTGATCTCACTGTGAGCATCCTGCCCCAGCATTATTTTAGAATTGAAAACCATACTATGTAGACTTTCATGTCTGGCTCCTTTGTTTGGCATCCTGTTTCTTGAGATTCATTCACGGGGCTGTTCCTATTGTGTTGCTTTTTATTGCTGAATAGTAATCTGTTACATACATGTGGACATCTAAATATATGGTGAATGTTTACATTTAAAGTAGAGTTATTACAGTAAAGATACATTGCCTCAACCCCCCTCAAAATACTCCCTGTTGTATTGAACACACTTATTCCACCATACTCGCCCCTTTCTGAAACAGTTCTGGAGGTCTTCTTTCCTGAGTGTCTTTATTAGGTGTGAAAAAAATTGAGTGGTAGGCTAGGGAGAGAGCTTGGCACTGTAAATACTTGCTGGAAAGTGCAAGGGCCCCGGTGGCGAGGCTGAGACGGGAGGATTGCGACAAGTCTGAGCAACATAGCAATACCCTGTACCAAATAAATAAATATTTTTAAAAATTTGAATGAACGCCGCTTCCAAGTGCTATTGAATGGAAAGACAGACCCATGAAGCACTATGGTGTTTGTCCTTAACCACGGTATTTACTGGGTATTTACTGGATCCAGCTCTATCTGCTTCCAGCTGGTTCCTAAAGTCAAAATGACCATGAAAAGGACATGGTTTGAATGGATTCAGGACCTCGAGGCAGCCAAGACACACACTGCTAGTCAAGGTGATGTGAAAAACCTCCACTTACCAGCTTTTTTATGTGTCAAAGAACAAAATTTCAGAGGTTGAATTTTGATGGATGGATAGGCTTTTGTTAATGACTCCTGAACCCAGTAGTATTCTGCAAATTGCCTGGAGCTCTGCTGCGTATCACAGCATAGTTGGGTTTTTGGTAGGTAGTTTAAGCAAGAATAAGAAAGTAGGCTGACTAACTGTTTACAAAAAGTAAATTGGTTAACATAAGTTACTTCATGTTACTTGCCTTGTAGAGATGCAGCAGAGAAGCCTTCCTTTTTATGGTGGCCAAAGTCCACTGGGCCTCTGAGTGAATGCAGTGAATTGCTTGTTCTGAAAACCAGACCATTTGTTCAGTTTGGTTATATGGCACCTAATGTTGACAGTGCCATTCTGATTTGGTCTGGTCTGTAGAACCTTCATGTGGAAGCCTGGTCCAAAGCAATGGGCTCCTACAAAATTTATTTGGCATATTGTTATTTTCTGTGTTTTGTATAAGAAAGCTCATTGTCTAGTACAGTGTGCTATTAAGTGTGTTTTATGTTTCTTCCAGAAATTTTATAAGTTGTATGAATCTTCATTAGCCTTTATGAGTGAATTTGGTATAATGAGTTTAATTTTTTCAATATTAATATCCTGATGGTCAACATTATTTTGTATAAGATTATTATTATTCTCAGAGAATTACCTTGTCATGTTTGCTAAGAATTGTCTGACCATGTGCAATGGCTTGAGTGTTTCCCCAGAAGTTCACTGTTGGTTTGTTTTCAGCTGTGACTTTTATGGAAAGAGGAGCCTTTACAAAATGATTAGGTCATGAGTACTTCACCCTCACAAATGGCTCGTCCCTTTTTGCCTTGGGAGTAGCTTAGTTCATACAGCTTTGCTGTATGAGCTGTGTTCTCTTGCTCTTACTCTCTTGCCATGCGCTGGCCTTCAGAATTTTTAATGCAGCAAGAAGGCCCTCACCAAACATAGCCCTTGGTCAACCCTGAACTTCTGTCTTTAGAACTATGAGGAGGACTTTTACCTTGCCTCACCCCACCCTGCCTCTTTCTCCTCTGTCTCCTCCCATCCCTTTTTCCTTTTTTTCTTTCTCCTCCTCTCTGCTCTCTGTCCTCTCCTCCTCCACCCAATACTCAATCTCTCTCTCTCTCTCTCTCTCTCTCTCTCTCTCTCTCTCTCTCTCTCTCCTTTCTCTCCTTTCTGTACTACTCAGGGCCTTCATGCTATGCTATATCCCTAGCCCTTTAAAAGGTTTGTTTTATTTTAAGAGTCAGTTGCTAAGTCCCTAAATTGGACAGGCTGGGCTCAAATCTATGATCCACCTCCCTTAGCCTCCCATAGTGCCAGGATTATAGGTGTGTGCCACTACGCCTGGGTTTTTTCTTTATAAATTACCCACTTTGGTATTCTATTTTAGTAACAGACAATGAAAGAAGGCACCATGTATTCATGAATCTATTCATTGTTCTACATGTCTACCTTTATACTGACTTTGTTGTTGCTTAATACATTGTAGGTCTTGAAGTTAGGCAATAAAAGGCTGCCAACTTGGACAGATGCTTTTGGGGTTTCCTGTTCATCTTCTCATCAAAATGATAGTTAATTAAAACAAATTGGAACTGGTAGAAAAGTATGTGGAGTTTAATTTGTGATCTGACTTTTGTAGTAGAGATTTTATAATATCAAAATCTGGAGATCTTTACATGCTGTTCTATTTCTTTAGGTAAGAATACATTTTTCTTAGAGAAGAGATCCCCAAAACCCTTGTTAAGAACTGGGCTGCACAGCAAGAGTTGAGCTATAAAAATTTCTTCTTTATTTGTATCCACTACCTATTATTTGGATCCTATCTGAGTTCCACCTACTGTTAGATTAGCAGAGACATTAGATTCTCAGAGATGCACAAACCCTACTATGAACTGCATACAAAAGTACTCTAGATTATGCATGCCTTGTGAGAATCTAATGCTTGATGATCTGAAGTGGAGCTGAGACTGTGAGGCTAGCACTGGGAAGCAGCTGCAAATACAGATTAACATTAGCAGAGAGGTTTGACTGCACCATAAATGTAATGTGCATGAATCATCCTGAAGTTATACCCCCCTCTCCAGTGGTTCATGGACGAATTGTCTTGTGTGAAACTCTATGGTGCTGAAAAAAAGTTGGGGACAGCTGTCCTAGAGAGCACACATTTCCTAGCAGCAGGGCAAGTGAATGTAGTCACGATATTTATTATCAAAGGTTTCATTTTGCTCCTTATTTTAGCCCCATGCTTTAGTCCATCCCTCTGTTGCCAGTTCCTTTTGAATCTCTCTGGTCCAGTTTATTCCAGAGTATACATTTCTAGTCTCATATGTAATGTGGTGGCCTGGCTACACGAAAGTAAGAGGAAGAGAGAGGTCTATAGTGCTGGATCATTGTCTACTTTGTTAACACAGTTTCTTTCCTGACCTCATGCTATTTTCTGCTTTTGGGTATTTCCATTCTTGAGCTTTTTCATGGTTCTATCAATGACTTAACTTTATTTATTATCATTTTTCCCCTCTGTGCTTCAATGCTGGATTCTTTTTCTCTGCATATCCATGCTGGACTGTATGTATGTTTAAGAAAGAACATATCATGTGTAGGGCTTGGCACAGTGTATGGCTTCAGGAATCCTCTGAGGGTCTTAGAACATATTCCCTAAGGATGGGTGGGGGACTACTGTACTTGGAAGTCAGCTCATACACTGGTACAGTTCTTGGTAATTTGAATAAATAAGTTGGTTGAAATGTCACTGGTAAGATATTTAAATGGAAATGTGTCAAATTGACTATGATGAAAACATTACAATGCCACCCATCCAAATCTCTACTTGTACTTTAATGAAGTTATGAAATTCTACCTAGTAATCTAAAATGAAAGTTCTTACATCAGATCTAAAATTTCAGAGAAAATTAAGATGTTGGTCATTACGTGCTTATTAGTGCTTCATGGTATGCTGGGTGTAAATATACAGAATATTAACCCTTTCCCTCAACGAAATTAAGAATCTTATTCATGGGATAAGACATAAATAAAAGAAATTTTGGGATAGCGGAAAGAAGACTAACATGGTATAAAGCTCTATGTTGTAGGATTTTGGAGAGGGGAAGGGCATGGTTTGATCAGCCTAAAAGGCTATATGCTTCAACTCGCTTGTGTGAGAAGGGTTGAGAGTACCAGGTGAGCAGAAGGGTTTGGACAAAGGTTGAGTCTGAGAGTGGCTTGAATGAGAGGGAGAATAAATGGTAAAGTGGTGAGACGCATGGTGGAGGAGGATTTCTTGTGCTATCTAGGTCAGCTAGGTAAGGGACACATAGATTGTGTTCTAGGCTAAAGAGGGGACTTTGTTTCCTAGTGTATTTCTCAGCTTTGTGTCACTATAACAAAATAACCAAGAAAATGAACTTTAAAAGAGGTGGAGCTTGTTTTGACTTGCTACCTCAGAGATTTCAGTTGTGGGTGCTTGGCACTGTCCCTTTGGTTCCCCGGGCAAGGCTGAACATGAAGGGGCAGAGTGTGGAAGCCAGGAAGCACGCAGGGGTCGAGGTGGGCACTTTCACTGTTGTAGCAAAGCTCCTTCTCCCAAACTCACTGAGCCAAGACACTGAAATGGATGAGTCCATTCAGGAGGTCAGAGCCCTCATGTCCATGCCCCCCTCAAAGGCTCCACCTCTAAACACTGCCCCACGGACCAGGCCTTCAGCACACAACTTCCCAGGAGGCGTTCAGGATCCCCCCACCCCAGGAAAGACTTCGGGATACCACTGTCTCCCAAGACCAGAGAATGATGAACTTGTTTATCGTGAATGCGGTGCACTGCCTTGCAGAGCTTTCCGTTTCGTTCCACCAGGCTTACAATTATTTCTTAGCAGAAATAGGAGTAGAGTTTTTACTTTTTCCATCAGAACTTTGTGAAAGAAAAATGTAAGCACTTCCAATAATTCTTTTTGTATAATGAGAATCAAAATAAAATTTGCAGTTGAAGCTAGTATTTTTTCCTGCCTTTGCATGCTCATCCGCTGTGAAATGCAGTCCACTTACAAATGTATTTTCACTCAAAAAGAGTGGACCTGCGGATCTTAGCACACCGGCAGAGTGCTGGCACCTCACAGCCCATTTCCTCACAGTGTGGAACTTCTTTTGTTACTCTTGCTCTCCTAGCCGAAGGGCCGAACTTGGTTCACACCAGTATGAGAGCAGACATGCAGGATCCTGGCGGGCTTGGCTTTGACCTTTCTGTCTCTCTCTTCTTCTTCCCAGACCCTCTCCTGTTTCCCCAAATCCCCTGCTCTCTCTGCTGTAAAATCCATTCGTACATGTAGCCCCAGGTCTAAATTAGAGATACTGCCTTCCCTCCTATTTGTCCTTTCTTTCCTTTTTTAGCCTTATCAAACATTTTCCTGGGCTATATTTAGATATTGGATAAAATAAAGCAACCTTCTGCTAGAACTAAACCATTTCTATTGACTAAGGAGTAAGGAAGGGGGTATCTTAGATTATATGTGGCTTGGGTATATGATGATAAGAATTGGGCAGGCCAAATAGCTCAGGGGATTAAAGTGCCTGCAAGCAGGCACAGGGGCAGGGGTTTGATCCCTGGGGCCTGCCATGCCAGCCCTGCCCCCAGAGCGCGTGGAGATGGCCATTGACAGTACGCGATGGCGCCTGTAATCCCAGCACTTGGGAGGCTATAAACAGGAGAATTACTATGAGTCCGATCTAGTAGTGAGATTCTTGAACACCCTGTAGACCCTTCTCTAAAATACACACACACACACACACACACACACACACACACACATACACATAAAGATTAGTATTATTGTGTTTCGATAATATTGTTTATATGGTTAAAAAGTAAAAACTTTTTTTTTTTCTCAAATATTCATCCATGTAACAGAACAATATCTGGAATTTGCCTGTGGAAGGCTGTATGGATCTGGGTGGGTGGTGCTGTAGCTGGGTGACAGGTCCATGTAGACTGATGGTATTCTTTCATGTATATTTAACATTTCTATAATGGAACTACTGGGCTGTTGCTTTTGTAAGTTCCTTCCTCTGCTGCACATGAGAAGCAGGAGAGAGGTAAAGAAAACCTTTAATTGCTCGGTGCAGGAGGGCTGCAGAAGAGATTGCAAGGACCCTCAGAGGAGGGGGCAGGGAGACAAAGACTTTATGGCGTGGGTTGGGGGTGGAGCGTTAGGGCCGGAGTTGTCCTAACAGGTGTTGCTTCGGGAAGGCTTGGCGCATGAGTGAGAAACAAAAGCCGAAGATGAGGTTCACGAGGGGGAGGAAGACAGAAGTCAGTCTAGGAGGGGGCTAATGCTCTTGGAGCCCTGCCCTGCTGACTCGCCACCGCGCTGACTTGGTCTTTTGCATGGGCGCAGACCAAATAGTTTTGACCTTTGGAGACTTCAGAGACCTTCAGTACTCTTATTTTTGGAGACGCCATCCCATATCATGCTAGTAGCTGATAATGTAGCCATAGGAATAAATATCTTTGGGGCTTGGGAGACAGCTTGGGGCCTAAGCGCCTGCTGGCAAGCACAGAGACCCAGGTTTGATCCCTGGTACCACATGCCATGCTGGCCCCACGCTGAGCCGGCCACTGACACGGGGTGTGGTGGCGCAAGCCTGTAATCGCAGCAACCAGGAGGCTGAGATAGGAGGATCACTATGAGTCCAAGATGCTAGTGAAACCCTGCACCAAATAAATGAATAAATAAAGATTTTTAAATTTTTTTAAAAAAGAATAAATATCTTTAATGTGCAAATACTGACTTGGTGTAAGGCTACGTTTGGTAAATGTTTTTGTTAAGCCTAACATTAGTACAGACCATTGAGCAAATGCGTAGAGAGACACAGCATTGTGCCAGAGCTCTTGGATGGTGAAACGCCCCTAGGGAGGGCCGTGGGACAAACAGGACCTCTCCCTAGGTCAGACGCAGCAAGGGGGCTTCAGCAGCCAGAGCCGGCACTCGCTCCCGCCACAGCTGGCGCTGTGGACACCCGTGGGCATCCCCGAGAGAAGGGCAGGCACGCTGCTGTCACCCACCTGCCCTGCGTGCCCGCCCCAGCCCGCAGCCCCAGCCCCCTACCCGAGTGAGTGCGGGCAAGAGGCTGCTTTCCCCTTCCGCGGCCCCCACGATGGTCTACTGTGTCCGCACGGTCAAGAGCCTGCTCGGCGCTCCGGGGAGAGGTGGGCTCAGACTTAGCGAGAAACGGAAACACTGGTTGGAACCCGGCACCTGCGAGCCGCGTCGGGGGACGTTTGCGTGGCTCAGCGGAGGCAGTACTTCTGGGTCCCTGCGTGCTGTGCACGCGGCTCTGGCGCGCCGCCACGTCTGCGTTGTGCCAGTCACCTTCTTTCGGCAGCTGGCCTCTCTCGGCTGGGGTTCAGGTAGTGTACTCTTTCCCTCCAGTAAGACTATAGGCCTTTTCATTTGTTTGTTTGTTGCCTTCAAACCATTTTGTTCAATTTTGTCTAAAAACTGGAGCAAGAAAGTATAATTTTTTTCCTAAGGCATAGAACAAAAACTCAAGTCTTGCACAGTGGCCATGTGGTGTACATCAAATGCCCAGTTTACAAACTCTAATATAGAACATATTTGAAAAGACTCCCAGCTAATCCACGCTGAGAATATTTATACACTTTTGGGGGTTTTGGCAGGGGCGCTTCTTTTCCGGAACAGGTGGTGAAGCTAAATTTGTTTGGTGTTCTTGACATACTTGGAGCCTTAGATACAAGACTTCAGTGTCTGTGATAAACAGCTCTCCTCGACTTGTTTACAGTGAGTTGGGGTTTTCTTTGGGGTATTGCCTTTCTGTTTCTGCCCCAGGCAGGCTGGAAGGCTTTCCTGGCCTGCGTTGTCGTCCTTCCGTGGGGTTGAAAAGCTCTGGTGCCTTTGGCCTGAGGCCTCTTGAGCTATGCCTCTCATTACTGGTTTCAGATCCACAAAACAAAAGAAATCCACTTCATTTCAAGCGAATCTTCACATTTATATCTGAGTGTTTCCTGACCTTCTTTCTGTGGCCCAGAATTTTTAGGAGGGTGTGGTGGGAACATAGACATAAAACTGTGTGGGGAGGGCCTGCCCCCAGACTTGGCCTCCACACTGTGAGGAATACATTTCTGTCTTTGAAGCCACTGACGTTATAGCATTCTGCTAACGCAGCCCAAGCCGATTAGGACGCTGGCCACACAGGCGGGCTGGGAGATTCCTTCGTCAGGTGGCCGTGCGCCTCGGTCAGCCTCCGAGATCTGTTACTGATATAAAACCCTAACAAATGCCAGGTGATGACTGCCCTCTTCCACAGGAGCATTATTTGGATTTTCTGTATTTTGTTCTGCTCTTCAGTTAGGAGACAGATATAATAATCCTCGTAGAGCTTTTGATATGGCACCTGTGATATAAGAACTATTCAATTACCTAATGAGTAAAATAAGATACAGGTTTTTCTAAGCCTTTGTCTTTTGTTAGGGTAATTTTTCTAAGACAAATTGTTGGGCCGGCCACATAGCTCAGTGGATTAAAGCTCCTACAAGCAGTGCAGAGGCCCGGATCTGATCCCTGGCCTGCAGTGCTGGCCCCACCCCCGGGGAGCGCTGAGGCAGCAACTGAGCCTGGGCGTGGTGGTGTGTGCCTAAAATCCCAGCACTTGGGAGGCTGTAAACAGGAGAATCACTATGAGTCCGATCTAGTAGGGAGACCCTGAACACTCTGTAGGCCCTTCCCTACAATACAAAAAATAAATAAAAGACAAATTTTTAAGCTTTATATTTATTTCATAGCTGTATTCCTAGGAGATGATAAATTGTATCACCATGGTGAAATGATGACCTTTTGCTTCTGCTGGACTTTTTCTGCTGTTATGAAGAGCTAGACTGGAGATATTTGTAAAGGATTTTGCAGACCTTGTACCTAGGAATTTTCACAGTTTCTCCTTTATTCTATCAGGATTTACTTCATTTTAAAAAAAGATTTACTTATTTTATTTGGTACAGTGCCTCACTATGCAGCTTGAACTCATAGTAATCCTTCTGTCGCAGCCTCCCTAGTTGTGGGATTATAGGCGTGCACCGCCATGCCTGGTTTCAGGGGTTGCTGTGGCGTGGGCCCAGCATGGCATGTGGTACTGTGGATTGAGCTCGGGTCCTTGTGCTTGCCAGGCAGGTACTTAGACTGCTGAGCCATCTCCCTGGCCGTTTTGGCCTCAGTTTTAGCCTTTCTTAGAAATGTCTTGGCTAGGGATACTAGTTTCTGGAGATGAGAAAGAGGTATTGATTGCTTATGAATCTTGGAGTCAGAAAATAGTTGCCAAAGCTTTTAAGAAAGGAAGGAGGCAGTTTCTGAAACTCTGAGGGGCATCATGGCCAGCTTGTGAAGGAAATGAATGCTTGGAGTCTGATAAAGCCATGCGTCTCAGAAGAGTGGAACAAGTCACACTCAAGAGTTGCTCTGATTTCTAGAACGTATAAATTTGCTAGTGCTTTGAAGTGCATATGTCTTGCCTAAGTGTTTCCATTTCCTTACATTGATTATAATGTTACTATCCATTTCACTATGTGTTTTGCACTTGGCAGTGAAAGATTGGTGCTCACTGTATGGTACCGTTGGCTTACAGCTGCTGCATGGTCTGTGATCCATGAGAACAAGCGCACACTAGTTTTGTGGTCAAAGTTCTCAAGAGGAACAATTGTATACAGGGCACATCATTTACAAGATTATTTGATAATAGCCAAAGAGTCATATACAAGGAGTGCAGGAAATCTGTCCACTAAAGACCAAGAGTCCAGCTGAGGGCCTAGATCCCACTGTAATGTCCTGCATAAGTCCAGCTGAAGACCTAGCGCCCATAACAGTGCCCCCCATGAGGCCAACTGAAGGCCTAGAGCCCAGGACAGTGTCTCATGCATGCCTGTTTGATGGATCTGTGCTGGGAAGGTCCAAAGGTCAGTAGTGGAAGCTAGAAAGTCTGTACCAGGGGGATGAAGGATCTGTGCTCACAGGCTGAAGGGTGTATAGAGGAAACAGGAAGTGACACTCAAGAAGAAGCAGAGCTCCCCCTGGTAATACCACAGCCATCCTCAGTGACAGCAAGCGAGGTCCTGGGCTCCTTTGATAATGAGAACAGCTGAGTCTATGTTGGGAAAGCCAGTGCAACAAGCAGGACATTGAACAGCGTACCATCTTCCCCTCTGGAGCCAGGAAGTGATCCTCACAGTAAGGATCAGAGCTCCTCCAAAGTGAACCATAGCCATTTTCAGTGACAACAAGGTCCCAAGCTCCTCTGATGATGAGAACAGCCAGTTCATATCAGGAAAGCCAGCATGATGGTCCTCCAAGAGAACCAACAGCTCCCAATGGCTTTTGTTCTTCCTCTCCAGTTCTGCCCCTTATGCTGCTGGCAGCAAGCCTCAGGTGGGCCTGCCACACCCAGCAACGTGCTGGTTCAGTTCAATTGGGTAGTACAAGTTAAGCACCACTTGGCAATCCACCACAGCTGGTGAGATCCAACAGGGTCAACGCAGCCTCAACAGACTTGTTTGCCCATGTAAGAAGGGGTTTAAAAAATACCCAACTAGTACCTTACTTTAACTATGGGCATATTTAGTTCACCCATGTCATCCTTAATTATCCTCTACAAGGGCAACTTTGATCCAAGAGAGACCCAATTGCATTTGAAAGAACTGTCTGTCTCCTCCTCCTCCTCCTCCTCCTCCTCCTCCTCC
>NW_004524620.1:9040982-9052459 GCF_000260255.1 Octodon degus | reverse complement strand
TCCTCCTCCTCCTCCTCTTCTTCTTCTTCTTCTTCTTCTTCTTCTTCTTCTTCTTCTTCTTCTTCTTCTTCTTCTTCTTCTTCTTCTTCTTTCATCTTCATCTTCATCTTCATCTTCTTTTTTGTAAACTCTCTAAGACAGGAAAAAACTGCTACATCTTTACTGAGCACTTCTGTTTTAGGTACTTGCTGTTGAGACAGAATCCAGAGGTAAAGGAAGAAATGCCCAGAGTTAAAGGAGGAAAGGCTTGTTGACCTCATAGTTTGTAGAGGTTTCAGTCCATAGTTGGCTGGCCCCCAGGCAGGGTGGCATGGCTGAGGAGAAACAGCTCATGGTGGGGAGAAGGCAGTGGGCAGTGAGGTAGAAGGTTCTCCCTCTTATCTCTTCCCACCTTTGGATACCAGGGTACCCAGTACTATGTGTAGCCAATCAGTGGACTAGTTTAGTAATCATATGCCCTTGATCCCAGCATTGCATAACTTAATCCCAGCATCATACACCGTAGATCCAGCCACCTCTGAAAAGCCCCACCTTGTATTGACTGTGTGGAACTTTGGAGGGATACCTAGATACAAGCCATAGCAATGTCTTCAGTATCAGGCCCTAGTTCAATGTAATTTGCTTGCATTATCTTTTTAAATTCTTACAGTAGCCCCATTATGTAGTTCCTATTGTTATGTGTTTTACGTACAAGGCATCTGATCTCTAAACCTCTTTACATAACCTGTCAAGAGAAATATTAATTGAAGTACCAGAGATGGCCTGAGTCCATGGGAGACCTGAGTTCAAGATTTTAATCTTGATCCTATTCAGCAATATTTTTTTTGGCAAAATTAAAATATTTATTTATTTGTTTGTTACAGGGTCTCTCTATGCAGTTCAGACTCATAGTGATCCTCCTGTCTCAGCTTCCCCAGTGCTGGAATTACAGGCATACACCACCACACCTGGTATCAGAGCTGGCATGGCTTGCGGTACCAGGGATCAAACTCAGGTCTTTGTGTTTGCCAGGCAGGTGCTTCAACCACTGAGCTATCTCCCCAGCCCCTATTTAGCATTCTTATGTGTTCCCTTGTGTGCACACTGAGCTACTGTGACCTTGGTGTATAGGAGAAGTAACAATTTTTAAGCGTTCCAATGTCAGAAGAGACTTTCTATCACGAGACTGGTGCTATAATGACTAAATTAGTCTGCACGGATTGGGAATGCCAGCTGCCTTCAGGTTCATGCTATTAAAATTAGCTCTGGATATCGATAGTCAGTGAAACTCATGTTTTACTCTCTTTGCAATTTCAGAAGGAAAAAAATCAAAATCAAAATTATTATATTGCCAGTAAAAATCTTCTCGATTTAGTCAAAGCAAGTTATAATTTCTGGCGTTCCTTGGCTCATTAGTTCTTCCAGATGGTGCATGTAAACATGGCAGGAACTGAAAATTGCATGAAGGCACAAATGTAAATCAAGAAATAAGTATTCATTATAATTTGTATGACAAATGGAAATGCCATAAAGCGAAACAGTGCATTGCTCAATCAATTTCATCTCATTACCCTTGGGATGCTCTAGAGACCGTTTTCAGAAATAAACTCACCAATTGTTTCAAGGTCGATTGTCATAACAATGTTTGGGAGCCCTCAGTCCCACTCAGGCATGCTCGGGGCATCGGAGCTGCATTCTTTGGGCTCCTGGTGATGTCCAGGCTGATCGTAGATCTTCAAAAATGTGAAGTGAAGAGAGGCAGTGTCACTGAAAATCTTGAGGATTATTTGCGGAAGAATGAGAGGCTTTCCTGTCCCTACTGTGGTAGAAGCGATACACCCTGAGCAGATCCCCTCATGTCCCTTCCAAGATCCAGGTACTCATCCTCCAGTCCTGTGGAAGTGCTGCTGGCTGCTGGCTCTCAGCTGAGTTCCTGAAGACGCCAGCCTTACCAGAGGCCACTGGCCTTCTGAGTAGCCCAGCTGTTGACTTGTCAGTCAGTGGGGCAGGAAGAGTGAGGGCCCAGGCCGCCTCTCATCCCACCTTCGCTCAACTCAGGGTGACTCGGAAGAGTCCTCCCCAGCTCTGGAGCACCCCACGGGGTCTGGGGAGGCCTTGTGGCAACTACATTGCAGTTCCGCTCTCTGTACCATTTTATTATTTTTTGGGATTTAGCCCCCCAAATAGAAGCATGTGTTTTGTTTATTGTATAAACCGAAGTTGAACCTTTGAGGAGGTGACAAGGCACCAGATCAGGGATCTGGACCCCTAGAGTCTAATGCAGGCTTTGTTAAAACTGAGCTCTAATATCTTGGTGAGTAGTCTGTCTTCTCTGTTTTTCTTATCTTTCAAGTTCAAAGCTTGACATCTATGCATTTTCTGCTTTCAGCAAGAATTCAGAAGTCCATAATTTTCACCACTTTCTCAAATGAATCCACAGAAATTTATATATAAATTTTTATAATATATATATAAAATATAATATATAATTTTTGGGAGGTGTCTTTTTGAGATAGGATCTCACTACATAGCCCATGCAGGCCTAAAACTCACAGTGGTCTTCCTGCCTCAGCCTCCCAAGTGCTGGGGTTATAGACATGTGTCATCATATCTGGCCCATGCCTTTTTATTTTTAATTGGCATATAGTAATTGTACAAATTTATAAGGGACAGTGTACCATTTCCATGCCTGCTCACAGTGTGTAGTGGTCACATCAGGGTACGTAGCGTATCTGTCACCTCAGACTTTATTTTTTATGTTGGGATTATTCAAAATCTTCTCTATTTATTTTGAAATACACAATGAATTGTCAACCATTATTATTCTACTGTGCTGTAGAACAGTACAAGTTATTCCTCCCAATTAACTGTCATCCTGGGCCAATTAACTACCATTTCTCTATGCTCTGATCCCACATACCTTCCCCTCTACTAACCACTGTTTTACTCCAGTTGTCTGAGATCAACTTACCTTCTGCACATAAATGAGAACACAGCATGTCTCTGCGTGCCTCCCTTGTTCCCTTTCGCGCAGTGTCTTCTAGCTGCCTCCATGTTGGAGACAGAACTTTGTGACAGAATTTTGTTCTTTTTATGTCGGAATCATATTCTATTGTGTATATAAACCCAGGTTGGTTCCATATCTTGTCTGCTGTGAGCAGTTCTGCAATAAACAGAGAGTGCAGATGTCTCTTCAACATACTGACTTCATTTCCTTTGGCTATATATCCAAGTGGGAGTGCTGGATCATATGGTAGTTCTATTTCTAGGTTTTTGGGGAGGAAATGCCATATTGTTTTCCATAATAGTTGTGCTAATTTAAATTCCTACCAACAGTGTAAAAGATTTTTCTGTTTCTTTACATCCTCATCAACATTTGTTATGTTTTGTCTTTTTGATAATAGCCCTGCTAACTGGGGTAAGATGATATTTTATTGTGGTTTTAATTTGCATTTCTCTGAAAATTAGTGATGTCGAGCTTTTTTATGTACTTGTTGATCATTTGATAGTTTTGGAGAAATAACTGTTGAGGACATTTGCCCATTTAAAATATGATTTTTTCTTTTATGTTATTTAGATCCCTTGTATATTCTAGAAGTTAATATCCTGTCAGATTAATAGCTTATAATTATTTTCTTCTCTTCTGTAGGTTGCCTTTTCTTCTGTTGATTGTATCTTTCATTGTGTAGAAATGTTTTTTTTTCCATCTTTATCAGTACCAGTTTTTAGTACATCCTGATCATATTCCATATGGGTGGTTGGTTTATGCACGTCACCACTTAATTCTCCTTCATCCTTTTCCTCTCTTCATTCCTACCTTCTTCCATTTTTTACCCCCTTCCCATTTGAAAAAGACAGTCTCCCTGCTTCTTATTATCTTTTGTTATTTTGCTCTTTATTTATGTTTTGGGTTTTCCATATAAAAGAAACCAAGCAATATTCAAACTTGCATGTCTGGTTTATTTCACTTAACATCATGGTCTCCAGGTGCACCCACTTTTCTGACAAGGACTAAAGTCTGTCCTTCTTTATGACAGAGTAGTTCACCTCTGTGCATAAATACATTTTTTTAATCCATTCAGCTGTTGATGGTCAGCATATGTAGGCTGCTTCCAGGATTTGTCTATGATGACTTGTGTTGCTATAAACATGGATACCCATGTAGCTCTGTGAAATGATAGCTTTGACTCGTTCAGGAAGATACCTAGACGGGGAATAGTTGGGTCACGTGGAATCTCTAGTTTTAGTTTTTTTTCTCTACTGAAGAGTTCCATAATGGCTGTACTATTTTTCATTCCCACCATTGCTTCACCAACATTCGCTATTGTTTAATTTCTTTCTTCCTTCCTTTCTTCCTTTCTTCCTTCCTTCCTTTCTTCCTTCCTTCCTTCCTTCCTTTCTTTTTTCAGTTTAATGTATTTTAATAGCACACTTACAGGAGCAGCACAGAAAGACAGACAACGTTAAAAACATGTACTAGCATGTAAAACAACTCAGAAAAGCATAGTGACTGGATGGAATCTACTGTATGATAAAAATGCTACAAACACCATTTAGTTGCTGTCAATAAGAAATTTATTTGTTAAAAAAAAATCCAAATGCTGGCATTTTCCAGAAAAATTTAACAGATTTTTATTAATAATTGTTATAAAGTTGAAGTGCTGAAACTTGCTCACTGAAACGTTTTTGACTTGCATTAATGCTTTATATCCCTCATGAAGATAAAAATTCACACACAAATGAAAATGGAAAAGCTGCCAATACCTGATTTCTGGCCAGCCAAAGGAGAAGGGGGTAAGGAGGTCCCTGTGCCATGGCGCGTACCAAGCAGACTGCCTGTAAATCCTCCAGTGGGAAAGCGCCCAGGAAACAACTGGCTCCAAAAGCCACTCGTGAGAGTGCGCCCTCTGCTGGAGGGGTGAAGAGACCTCATCGTTACAGGCCCGGGACTGCGGTGCTCCGGCAAATCAGACGTTATCGGAAGTCCACTGAACTTCTGATTCGCAATCTTCCTCTCCAGCGTCTGGTTGGAGAAACTGCTCAGGGCTTCAAAACAGATCTGCGCTTCCAGAGCGCAGCGATCGGTGCTCTGCGGGAGGCAAGTGAGGCCTTTCTGGTCGGCCTGTTTGAAGATTCCAACTTGTGTGCCATCCACGCCAAACGTGTAACAATTACGCCAAAAGGTATCCAACTAGCACGCCGCATATATGGAGAATGTGAGTAAGAGCCCACTATGGTGGGAAACATTTCATTCTCAATTTTTTTTTTTCCTCTTCCTGTTATTGGTAGCTTTGAATGTTAGTTTTTTTTTCTCGTGGGGTCAAAAGGTACTTAAGTACTGGTTTAACTTCTTGATGATATTCTTTTTTTTTCGCTGGTAAGATGGAATCTCAGTGTTGTTTTAATTTGCTTTTCTCTAATGGCCAGGAATGTTGAACATTTTTCATGTATTTATTGGCCATTTGTACTTTTAAAAATTATTTATAGGCACAGGCTCACTGTGTAGTCCAGGCTGGCCCTGAACTCACTGTATTGCCTTGCCGGTCTCAAGCTCACAGAATTCCTCCTCTCTTGGCCATCCACAGGCTAGGATTACCGCTGTATGCCCCGTACCCATCCTGTTCTTGTGAGATGTGTCCACTCAATTCAGCTGGGTATTTTTGATTGAGTATCTTATTATAGGAGTCTGAGTTTTTCAAGTTCTTTAAATATTTTTATTTTTTGCCTATTCCATAGGTTATTTTTCACTCTGTTTATTGCTTAATTTTCTGTGCAGAAACTTACATTTTATAGGATGTAAGAATATTTGTTGATTCTTGGAATTATTTCTTTCTGTTCAGAAAGTCCTTTCCTGCACCTGTCTTCAAGAGTTTTACCTATTTTATTTCTAGCTGATTATTTCTGTTGCAACATTTAGATCTTTGATCTGTTTTGATTTTATTTTAGTACATGGTGAGAAATATGAGTCTAGATTCAATCTTGTAGATAACTGGTTTTCCCAGCACCGTTTGTTAAAGAGACTATCTTTCCATCAGTGTAGGTTGTGGGCTCCTTTGTCAAAGATCAGATAGAAGAGTGTGCCTGTAGTTGTTTCCGCATCCTCTATTTTGTTACATTGGTCCATGGCTCCATGTTGTGGTCAGTACCATGCTGGGTTTTTGATGTGGCTTTATAGTGTAATTTGGGGTCCAGGATTGTGATGCCTCCCACGTTGCTGTCATGTGTGAGACTGCTTTTGCTATTGTGAGTCTCTTTTGCTCTCATACGAATTTTAGTAGTGTTTTGTCTAGATGAATGAGGAATGCTATGGGCATTTTGATTGAGATTGCATTAAATTTGTGTATCAATTTTGGAAGTATAGGCATTTTGAAAATATTAGTTCTGCCTATTTAGGAACAAGGGTTACTTTTCATTTTCTGATGTTTTCTTTTCAGAATACTGTAGTTTTTGTTGCCCAGGTCTATCACTTCTTTCATTAGGTCAATTCCTAAGTATTATTTTTCTTGATGAATGTACTGTGAATGGTTTTCCTGATTTCTGTCTTGGTGAGTTTATTATTGGTGTGTAAGAATGCTATCGAATATTATTCACTTTGTATTTTGATGTACTACTGAATTTGGTAATTAATGCTAGGTGCTTTTTGGTGGAATTTTTTGGGTCTTTTGTGTAGAGGATCATATCATGTGAAAATAATAACAATTTGACTTCTTCCATATACACATATAGAAGACAAAAATAGAAGGTATATATTTATCTTTTTTTTCCCCACCTCTGGCTTGATTTCTCTGGCTAATGTTTAAAGAACTATGTTGAACAGGAGTGGTGAAAGTAGACATCCTTGTCTTCTTTCTGACTTTAAAGGAAAAGTTTTCCCCTATGCAATATGATGTTGACCATTTGTTTGTCATTAATGGCTTTTATCATATTGAGATAAGGTCCTTACTGTTTTTGAAGGTTTTGTCATGAGTGGGTGTTAGATTTTTGTCAAAGCCCTTTCTGCATCAGTAGAGATGATAATGCATTTTTAAAATCATTGTTTCTGTCTGTGATGTATTACATATGTCATTTTGCGGGTAGTAAAGCATCCCGCATGCCCGAGACTCTTACTTGGCTGGGATATGCCATCTTTTCGATGACTTTACACATTCTGTTTGCCAGTATCTTATTGAGGACTTTTGGGTTTGTGTTCGCTGAAGAGATTGACTTATTCTTCTCTTTTTTAGTTGGGTTTGTTTTTGGTTTTAGAATAAGAGTAACACTATCCCTCAGGAGCTACTTTGGCAATATCCCTTCCCTTTTAATTTCACCAAAGGATTTAAAGAGTATTGGCATTTAGATCTAACCCGAAGTTCTTGTAGGATTTGTACGTGAATTTAATGGGAGTTGGAGTCTTTTTAGTTGATATTTTTTCATTAAAATTTCATTATTTCAGGTTGGAGAGATAACTAGGTGGTCTAAGTGCCTTCCAGGAAAGTGCGAGGTTCCAAATTTGATCCCCGATACTGCATGCTGTGCCAGCCCCTGAATCCCAGGCGCACTGTGTTGGCCACTGACACGGTGCGGTGGTGCACACCTGTTATTGCAGGCCTGGGGCGGCTGAAACAGGAGGATCACTATGAGTCTGAGCTGTATAGCAAGAGCCTGTATCAAATAAATAAATAAAAGAAAAACTTCATTGCCTGCCATTGGATTTCAGGGTACTTAAATCTTGGTTCAGTTTTGGTCATTCATACACATGTAGGAACTATCTATTACTTCTGAGTTCTCCAATTTGTTAGATTCTCAAAACAATTGCTAATAATCTGCATTTCAGCAGTGTCCATTGTGATTTTGCATGTTTTGTACCTAATTGGATTGATTTAGATCTTTTTTTATTTTGGTAAGTTTGGGTAGGAATTTTTCTCTTTATCCTTTCAAAGAAGCAGCTCTTTGATTTATTGATTCTATTTTTTTATTTTCAATTTCATTGATTTGTGTTCTGATCTTTATAACTTTCTTTCTTGTACCAGCTTTGGATTTGGATTATTCTTGTTTTTCTATGACCTTGGAGTACACTGTTAGGTTATTTATTTGAACTTGTTCTGTTTTTCTGATGTGTGCATTGATAGCAGCTATCTGCCTCCCTCAGGACTGCTTTCCCTGTGACCCATATGCTCTGCTTTGCTGTATTGGCATGATTGTCTATTTCTTAGAACTTTCTATCTTTGATTTCTTCTGTGACCCAGTGATTATTTAAGAGGATATTTTTAAATTTTCATGTTTGCATAATTTCTCTGGTCTCTTTTGCTATGGATTTCCACTTTCATTGCACTATGATCCGATAATACAAATGGTATAATTTAAATTATTTTTCGATACACTTAAGCATGATTTATAGTCAGGAAGTAGTCAATTTTGGAGGAAGTCCCATGTGCTGTGGAGAAGAATGTGTGTTCTGCTGTTGGATAGAACACTCTGTAGATAGCTGTTAAGTTTGTTTGTTTCTTCTCTGATATTTTTTTGTTGATTTTTTTGTCTAATTGATCTGACTATTGAGCTGCCCCCCCATTGTGTTGCTGTTTATCTGATCTTTTATAACCAGTATACGTTTATACTGGCATCTCTCCCGACTGAATTGCTTCCCCACCATGACTTTCTGCGCCTCTTCTGATAGTGTTGGCTTGAGGTTCATTTTGCCCAAAATTTAGATGGCTACTTCTGCTTTTTTCTGGGTTCCTGTTGCTTGGAATATTATTTTCCATGCTTTGATTTTTGCTCTGTTCATTTCTTTTTGCATTGTGTTTCTTGGATATAGTACATCATCTGGTTTGGTTATTTCACCTGTTCTGCTTCTCTGTGTCTTTTCATTGGGGAATTAGGGCCATGTGCATTGAGAGTGATTACAGACAGGTACTTCTTAGTGACCCTTGGCATGGTGCCAGCTGTCATGAATGCCTGCAGTGCCCGGTCTCCTGCCCAGGTGATGGTGCATGGAGGGAAAGAAAACAAGTAAGAGATAAGACCGAGGCATGCAGCAGGACCCCGGGGTGATCCACGTCCTCTGGAGGCAAGGGTCCAGTATCTCCGCCTAGCCCTTTCTATTTAGCCCATGCCGGGGGAGGGTACTGTGTTTTTCTTGGAGCAGCACAGAAGCAGTGGTCGAATGGGCAAGTGTAACAGCATAAAGAAGAGAGCTAAGGCTCATCCCCCTCCTGGGTGCTGGCCTTCCTGTGTTGTCCTCCGCAGATTGCGTCCTGCTCTGTGAGCCTCACTGACATAGAGGAGACTGCATTTCCACATTCCAAAAGTGGCCCGCAAGGCAAGGGCAAGTCAATTTAGGGTTTGTGGTCCACACACTATTGATTTAATCTCGTCATTGCATTGCTTTCTTGTTGCTGACCTGCCCACCCCATTTTGTTTCACTACTCACGGTGTCTGTTGTATTCATTCTCCTAGACTTCTTTGGTAAAGTAATAGATAGATAGATAGATAGATAGATAGATAGATAGATAGATAGATAGATATAGAGAGAACCACCTGAGCAGCTCTCCTTGAAAGAAGAGCGACTGTCTCCATTTTGACTGAGCCTGACCCTATTTCCTTGTACTGTTATGTACAGAGCTAGCCATGACTTCTGTTTATCCTTCAGCTGGCCTTAAGCAATGTATATTGGTCTAGCTGAGGTGCTGGTGATAGTCTTTGAAGGTGGCGTGCGTGTTTCTCTGGTAACCTATACCTGCTGCTCTTTAATGTGAGTCAGGTTGAGACAGGACGGTAGAGCTAATGCTTCGCGGGGCCACCTGGGATCGAGCCTTGACACAGAGGCCATGACTTCCTGGGGCTTGAAAGGCTACACCAAAGCTGAAGCACCAGACTTAACCAAAACATTAGATACTATATAATGCAGATTACTCTCTCTGCATATCCTCTCTGCATATCGCAGAGGTAAATGTAGGCCACCCACCTAGCTCAGCTCATAGTAGTCTCTTTCCCACAATTCTCAGTCAATCCTCAAGCCACTCCCCCACTGAATAAAACTGGGTGAGGCCCTGGGTTGCTCTCTTGGTTCCGGAAAGCCATCTTCGTGGCTGTACTTAGAGCCCCTTGACTCCCCGATAATTGAAAATATAATTTAGTGTCTTTATTTTCGCTGTGGGTTGCATTGAAAGTGGTAGATTGGAATCAACTTGATGGGATTCCAATAACGTAACTTTGGGATTACAAACATTGGCTTCTCGGACCGAGACGAGGACCTGGAAGTGATATATATATATATATATATATATATATATATATATCGGTCCTTGTGTTTGCCATTGTTGACTTCGTGTTCTCTTTGAGAACTGTTAGTAGGATCCTAGCTTGGAGATCATAATTGTTAAATTTCTTAAGGTGCTCTTTGTCATGGAAATACTTGTTTCTCCATCAAAGTTTAAAGATAGTTTAGCAGGATAGGTAAGTCTAGGTTATAAATTATGTTCTTGTAGAGCTTGAAATACTTTAAGATTTCTCAGCCTTCAAAGTTTGTATTGAGAAGGCTTCTGTAAGCCCAATGGATTTACCTTTGTAAGTTGTTCCTGTTCTCTAACAGCTTTTAAGATTATATCCCTGGATGGCCTGGGGAGATAGGTCAGTGGAGTAAGTGCTTGCCTGGCAAGTGAGAGGTCCTGAGTTCAATCCTGGTACCACCAAGAAAAAAAAAAGAAAGAAAGAAAAAAAAAAGATTATATCCCTGTGTTTGGCTTCTGGGATTTTGACTGTGGTGTGCCCTGAAAAAGTCTCTTTGGACTGTGGCTATCTGGGGTTCTTTGTGTTGCACTTATCTGTATGTTTAATTCTTTTCTATGTTTAGGAACTTTTCTGCTCTTATTTCTGTAGATAGAATTTTTTAAAATGCCATTTTGCTGTCTCTGATTTCTCACTAATGCCAATTAGACAGTCCACACTGTATTGTCTAGTAGCTCTCAGACCATTTTTTTTCCTTTTTATTTTATTTATTAATTTATTTATTTTTGATACAGAGTCTCACTGTGTAGCTTGGACTCATAGTAATCCTCCTGTCTCAGCCTCCCTAGTGTTGAGATTACAGATGTACACCACCACACCTGGTTTCACCACCTGCACAGCATGCAGTCCTGGGGGTCCTTGTGCTTGCCAGGCAGGTGCTTGTGTCGCTGAGCTATCTCCCCAGCCCTCCTTTTTATTTTAAAGGTTCCTGGTCTTTGTCAGCAACCCTATCTTAGTGTTCTGACATTTTCTCTTCGTATTAGTAGCTTCTGCTTCTCATACTTTCAGCAGAATCTTAATCCCTTGGGTTTTTCCTTGTCATGGACTCCAATTCTTTGCTAAACTCTTCACTCATATTTTTTTTAGTTTAGCTAGTTTTTTATTAGTTTTTTCTGTAAACTCACTGATCATTTTGCTTATTATATCCAATGTTGTTTAGTTACATCTTCTTTGAGCTTTCTAAATGCCTTAATCTGCTTTTATTTTTCATTAAAATTTTTATTTATTTATTT
>NW_004524620.1:9018618-9019494 GCF_000260255.1 Octodon degus | reverse complement strand
TTTTGACATGCATCGGTCTATCAAATAGCAGCTGACCATTAAACATAGATATAGCTTGCACGGCTTCAGTGGACTGTTCAAAAGTCACAGTGCCTATTCCATGACTTTTCCCATCTTTATCCTCCAGAATGTCTGCTCGGACCACCACACCAGCCATACTAAATACTCCCTTCAGCTTCTTCCAGCCAACTTTATAATCCAGATTTGCTACACATACTGTGCTTCCAAGTCTTCCAGCCTGCAGTGCATGGCTAATCTCATTTGGGATGTTGGGATTATTTAGGATGCTGGGTGGGATATTAATCATTCCCGGGCCACCTGGTCCCATACCCGTCCCACCAGTCGTAGCCATCAGCTTTTGCATTGCTGTCCTGGCATGGTCACCATCAGGATCTTCTTTGACGTTCAGTGGTCTTCCACTCAGACTATGCTTGTTTAGAACTTCAGCAGCTTTTTTCACGCTTTCTTCCATCTTGAATTCAGCCACTGGCACATCCCCTTGACTTTCCTTCAGCGTCCACTACGAGCTCCACGTATGTTACCTCACCAACTTTTTCCTTAACCGGGTCCTTCAGAGACTGCCACTTCACATCAAAAGGTGTGTTCGTAATGCAGGCGCGGCAGCGCTTGGTCGGATTGGCATGTGGCTCAAAGCGATTGCCGCCTCTTTTTATACTTTTCTCCTTCCTCTTCTCATTCTGAGGCCGTTCTCCTTCGCCCTTTGGACCCGGAGCCCCGTTGCCGGTCGGCACGCCGGACGCGCCGCTTTCCTCCTGCATTTTGGGCTCCGGCGCCGCCACCTCGGCCTCCGCTTCGACCCCTGCTGCCATTTTCTCCGCGTCTGGGCTTTGTCTCTGTTGACTTTAAAAAAAACAA
>NW_004524620.1:9010874-9014900 GCF_000260255.1 Octodon degus | reverse complement strand
GTTCTAAGTAGGTGCTCTAGACCACTGAGCCATCTCACCAGCCCATGGCTTTACTTCTTATATTTCATTTTTATACTTTTCTGCTGGATGGTTAAGACCAAGGTAAAGCAGGACCTATGCAACAAGAAAGCAGGACCTATGCAACAAGTAGTTGAGTTTATGAAATTTTAAAAACTTGCATAGCCTATTACTTTAGAATTAATATTATTTTAGATTGAAATATGAAATGTTCAGACTATAAATTAGAGAACATAATACCAGGACTACACTAAAATCTCATATATTTAGGCCTTCTCATAAATCTCATAAATAATACTGATATAAGTAATGAGCAATTTTAAAACTGGGACCCTTTCTCAAACATGTTCTTCATATTCAGCATTGAGGGACATGTTCTAGGATATTCTTCCAGAGACATTCTAGAGCATGACTTTCCCATAGATCATTTCTTTTCTTTTCTTTTCTTTCTTTCTTTTTTTAAAAAATGTATTTAGTACAGGGTCTACAGAGTTTCACTACACAGATTGGACTCAATGATTCTCCTGTTTTCAGCCTCCCCAACTCTAGGATTACAGGTAAGTGCCACCACACCCAGGCTCAATCACTGTCTCAGCATGCCTCAGGAGCAGGGCCGGCACACCTTTTTTGTTTTTTAATATATTTGGTACAGGTCTCACTATGCAGCTCAGACTCATATGATCCTCTTGTTTTCAGTCTTCCAGGCGTGCACCACCATGCCTGGACTCGACTGCTGGCTCAGCACACCCAAAGGTGGGGCTGGTATAGCACTGGAAACCGGGGAATCCACCCTCAGTCCCTGTGCTTGCCTAAGCAGGTACTTAGTTGCTGGCCCTTCCCACTGACAGTTTCTTTTACCTGATCACGGCTTGGAAAGTACCGAATAAAAAGTCCAAGAAGAACTCCAGCTGCCACACCAATCACCACCTCCAGAACACCTCTGAAGACATTAAACATGGTGGAACCTGTGGAAAAGGCTATGCCCAGACATGTATTGAAGCCTGTGATGGCCAGGATGTCATTGAAGCTGCCCGCAGCCATGAGTAAGGTGGGGACACCCTTCTCCACCCCGTAGCCTCCCTCCTGCAGAAGCAGCATAGAAGGTACCACCACAGCTGGGGACACAGCACCTAGGACGAAACCCAGTATAAATCCCCATTGCCACGGCAAACCCATCAGGAAGTGGGCAAGAACAGCAGCTGCACATGCCTCCACAGTGCAGGGACCCAGGGACAGGCGCACACAGACGCCCTTCAGCTTCCGCAGGGCCTTTGAGTCCAGTCCAAGGCCAGCGCGCACCAGTATGACAGACAGCGTGATGCTTCTGAGGGAGGAAGACCACCGGTGCTCAATCTGCACGTTGTCACAGATGACCGGGATGTTCCTGAGCAGAAACCCAGCCAGCAGCATGCCAAGAAGAGGTGGCAGTGGAGGGAGTGCGGTAACTTAACAAGCCCCAAAAGTCTTCCTCCAATGACAGCACAGTAGAACAGGATGATGATTCCAAAGAGGTTTCCGCCCGGGAGACACTCGCTGCCGGTGATGGACCAAACGACAGCCCACAGAAGGACTGCCATGAGGACTGAAAGCAGCAGGAAGCTTGGCCTTCATGCTGTATCTGTCTCCCTCATCACCTCCCTCTTTGGGTCAGCTTTCTGCTCAGATCTTCGTGCAAGTGTCCTCTTTTGAATTTCTTACAACATTTTTGTTATTGCTTTTGTTGTTTTTTTCTTTAAATGAATCTTGCATGTTTAAATCTGGCAGCCTGAGCAAGAACTTGAAGATAGTATCATGTAATACAGCAGCTGTTGCTGAACTCCTACGACCTTGTTTACGGAAATTTTGTATTGCTTCTGATGCTTTTTTTCTTTTACTATTTTGTATTCTTTAAAAAAAATCTCCAAAATAAAGGTCAGGAACAGGTTTTCAATTTATTTATTAGTTCTTATTGGCCTTTTTTTGGTGTAAAATCTTTAAGGTTGTTTTGCATGTAAGATGTTATTTGTGCAGTGTGATTATTTTACTTTTTCCTTTCTAATATAGATTTCTTTTACTTGGTTATTTGATCTGGCTGGGACTTCTGAAGCTATGTTGGATAGAAGTAGTAAGACTAGGTAGGTATCAACCTTTTCCCTTATTTTAGAGAATTACACTAATTATGGGCTTGATTACATTGGAACAATTTCCTTCTAGTCTGAGTTTGTTGAGTGATTTCTACCATGAAAAGGTGTTGAAAAATTTCAAGTGGATGTCCTTGGAAGTGACCAGCGTGACTGCGGGAATGGTGCCGGCACAGCTCTGTGTGTCAATTGAGAGGGAAATGATGCGCAGGAGATGGAATCAAGGAGAAACCATTTAACACAGGTCTGAAGGCTTTGATGACAGTAGGAAAAGAACCATTCCCTACCATTTATGTAGATTCACAAAAAGAAAATGAGAGGTGGGATGTTATTTCTAAATCACAGATGAAGAACATTAAAAAAATGTGGCACAGGGAACAAATGAAGAATGAATCCCAGGAAAAGAAAGAAGCAGAAGATAGTTTGTGAAGAGAAAAGGACCTGGAAAAAGCCAAGAAGTTGTCTATTAGAAAGGATCTGAGTCTGCCAGAGCCCAAGTGTGTGAAGGTTTGTGCATTAGAAGGATATAGAGGCTAAAGTGTAAAGGTATTTGGCTGGGTCCACAGGCTGCATAGACAAGGAAAGAATTTGATGTCCCTGGTGTTGTGGGACTGTACAGGCTACCTTCAGTGTGTCTTGTCAGATGCTTTGTGTCAGCGTTACAGTGGAGTAGTCTTGTCTACTGAGAGTAGTGTTGCAGGATATGGAACACTAAATCTTACCCCAAAAGGCAAGCAGGCTCTGGGGGGCCATGAGCTGAGCCATAACTTCTGGGAACTCACAGGGTTGGCCCCTGCTGGAGCAGCTGATAACCTGATCAATGAAGAGTCCGATGTTGATGTCCAGCTTTTAGAAAACATGTCTAAAATCCTTAGAACATGCTCTGTGGTGACCAGGTGCTTTCAAGACCACTTCTTTGACAGGGGTACTATGTACGAAGTTGCGCCTCCAATGTTAGTGCAAATGCAGGTTGAAGGCAGCACCACACTCGTCAAGCTGGACTACTTTGAGAAGAGGCATTGTTAACTCAGTCCTCTCAGTTGTAGCTGGAGGCCTGCCTTCCAGCCGGGGAGATGTGCGTTGTATTGCACAATCATACAGGGCCGAACAGCCCAGAACACGAAGGCACTGGGTTGAGTCCACTCAAGTGGAAGCAGAGTGCACTTTCCTGACAAAGGATCTCCTGAACTGTTTGGAGGACTTCATTTGTGACATCGTAGATAGAATCTTAAAATCGTCAGCAGGAAGCATAGTATCAGATCTCAACCTGAACTTTAAATCCCCAAACGGCCTTTCAAATGGGTGAACTACACAGATGCTGTTATGTGGTTGAAAGAACACAATGTAAAGAAAGAAGATGGAACTTTCTATGAATTTGGAGATAATATCCCAGAAGCTCCTGGGAGACAGATGACAGACACCATTAATGAACCAATCTTGCTGTGTCGATTTCCTGTGGAGATCAAATCCTATATGCAACAATGTCCTGAGGATCCAATCAGTCGATGTGTTGATGCCCAGTGTTGGTGAGATTGTGGGCGGCTCCATGCACATCTGGGATAATGGAGAAATCCTGGCAGTTTATAAAAGGGAAGGTATTGATCCTGCTCCCTACTCCTGGTACACAGATCAGAGAAAACAGTACATGACCTCATGGAGGATATGGCTTGGGCTTGGAGTGGTTCCTGAGTAGATACCACATCGGAGATGTGTGCTTGTACCCTCGATTTGTCCAGCGCTGCAAGCCATAGTTGGTTCCCCTCAAGGGTGAAGGAATCTTATGAAAAGAATAGCCTTCTTCTCCTTCTCCTTCTCCTTCTCCTTCTCCTTCTCCTTCTCCTTCTCCTTCTCCTTCTCCTTCTCCTTCTCCTTCTCCTTCTCCTTCTCC
>NW_004524620.1:8962629-9006404 GCF_000260255.1 Octodon degus | reverse complement strand
TAAAAAATGTTTAAAAAATAAGAAAATAAAAATAACTGATGTCAAAAAATAAATAAACTGCAAAAAAAAAGATCTATATACAAAAAAAGAAACAATCTGTTGGAAGATAGACTAGTAAAACTCTAGAAGACTTAGATGTAGGCAAAAACTTTGTGTTCAAAAACCTGACTGTGCAGGAAATATCACAAAGAATCAACAACTGGGATGCATCTTATTAAAAAATGTTTTAGACACCAAAAGGAACAACCAACAGAGTGAAGACACAAGCCATCACACGGGAAAATATTTTTATGAGCTATCCCTCAGACAGAGAATTAACACCAACAATATGTAAATAACTAAAAAAAGAACTTCCTTCTTTTATTTATTGAAATAACCCAAAATTTCATAACAAAAAATAAATGTGATTAGTATTTTTTCATTTATATCATATTATTATATTGATAGGTTAAAACACATCTTGGGGAGAAATTAGCCAATATGGCATAAAAACCTGCTAGTGCTGAGAGCAGCTCAGTAGTACATAACTGGCTTTTGGTGCATGCAGTCTTTTGAATGATCATTAATCCTTTCTCAATTGGCATAGATTTTTTTTTTTTTTTTTAATTCTGAGGCATACAAATTGCCTTGGAAGAACTTTTAGAAATGGAATTTCCTTAAAATTTGAAATGCGCATAATTTAGTGGGGAGGCACATTTAGATGACACACAGATTCCCTCTTAGCATTTCTTTAAGATAAAAGGGCAGATTGAACTTCCCATTTTCCTGATGGTGTTTAAGTAACTAAGAGTAACCAAGCTGCCGTGTATTTGCATAGCTTGTAGGTGGCCTGGGGTCGTCCTGCCATCTCCTCAGCTCTGACCTGTGCTACCTGACGGACTCATCGTGGGCTTGTCCAGTGGCTTCAGCCTCCATATGGCTAATTCCTTCCCCAGTGCGTGCTGTATATTCTCCATAGTCTGTATCCCCAGCAATCAATACATTAATACTGGGAAAACTCAAAAAAAAAAAAAAAAAAAAAAAAAAGAAGAAGAAAAAAGAAAAAGAACAATTTCAAATGTTTTCCTACATCAAATGAAATGATGTGTTATTTTTATCCTTCCTTTGTTTAATATGATGTATTATATCAATTTTTATATTAAAATACCTTAACTTTCCACGAATAAATCCTGCTTAAGGCACATAATATCTTTTTTTTCAGTTTTTTCCTTTTTATTAAAAACATACTATTTATGCTTATGGTAAAACAAACAAGCACTTTCAAACAGTAGAAATGAGCATTCATAGAAAAGTTCTATCCCTCACCTCCCAGTCTCTATCCCCTCCCAAGAGTTACTCTAGAACTGTCCTTTCCATAAATATTACTTTAAAAAACCCACATGTGATCATATTGTGCATATTTCCTTTACCACATGAGCTTTTTTTTTGTGGTACCAGGGATTGAACTCAGGACCTTGCATTTGCCCGGCAAGTACTTACTCTACTGAGCTATCTCCCTGGCCCTCACATGTGCTTTTGGAAACTATACGTCATGGATGTTTTCTATACTAGCACAGACTCTATCTTTTTTATACTGGTTAGTTGATGCAACCTATTGCTTATGGATGGCCATTTTGACTGACTGCAGTATTTTATTGGTAACATATACAGCACCCAGGGAGTAGACGAGTACTAATTTATGTTTTTTTACTGACTAGAAATGGTGAGAATTGGTTCTGATGATTACAATAGACTTCTGAAAGCAGTATGGCTAGCTTTGCAGGCGGATATAACTTGGGACCTCCCTGCTACTAAAGGGCAACACTGTTCTTATGGCAGTTTCTGAACAGTGAGAGAGTCCCATACAAATGGTATCTCAGATGTGTCACTCACTGTAAGTCACTTCCAAGGGAAGGGGGTCTTCTATATATAAAGGTCACTGCCACTTCATGTGAAGGCAATAGGTATTTCAACAAATAGCAGAACAGATTTCAGTCCAAACTTATATTTGTTTAGTATCAATAACATGGACTGGAAGACCTAGCAAGTTACATACATTGGGTATCCCTTATTTGAAATGTTGAGGGTCAATGTTTTATACTTTGTAGTTTTTGGGACTTTGGAATATATGCATAGATTTTTATTGGCTGAACACCCTCAATTAAAAAACCCCAAATCCAAAATGCTTCAAATATTAAATCTTTCAGCATCATGTCAAGTTGAGATGATCAACTTGTACTGTGTTAAAATATGTTCAAAATCAGCAGCTGAGAGAATGCTTTTATAAAAAAGACAGTAAGTTCCCATGCACTATCTTGCAGACTGCATTACTCTTGGAACAGATGACAGCCAGTCAGAATCCTGGTATTACTGTTAGAGCCTTTTCTCTCACCTCCACATCATGATGATACACTAAAGCTTTCATTTTCTGGACACAATCCTCTCCATATAAAAGGGAGAACAAGGAACTGTAGGGAGGGGAGGCTGAATAGCTAAAAGGCCTCCCCGTTGGAGGCAGTTATTTATATTCTGAAATAGTGTAAGTACTCGAAGGAGAATCTCTTGTGCTGTGTGGCCATCAAAAAGGGAAAGGAATGACAAGTCCACTTGGGCAGTGAGAAGTCCTTCTGTCATGGCTGGATTTTCAGACAAATTGACAAGCAGCTTCAATACTTGAACCTTGGTGGTGCCATTTCCGGTCAGTAACACACGAAACAGGTCTGCGGCATAACCACTCAGCATGTGCTGGTGCTCGTTGGTGACCGTCATGTTTGTGAACAGTCTCAACCCAGCCAGCTGCACGGCAGAATCCAGGGGACCAGACAAGACATCCTCACAGACTTGATGGACGAATACCTTTATCTTACCTTGATTTTCAACATTCACACTCAGGTTATTGAGAGCATTTAAAGCTTTCTCTTTAATACTGTGGTTTGGGCTGTTGATTTTATTTCCAACAATTGGAATACCACCCAACTCACGAATAATAGCTTGGTTGCCTGAAAAGGCTGCACTGTTACCCAGAGTGACCAAGGCTCTTTCAGTAATTACAGGATCCTCAGTTGACTCCAGCAAGTAAAGGAGTTTCTGAAGTTGTTCAGCATTGAAGATATCATCGTATGAGCCATTAGGTAAATCTTCTGTGAACTCTGAGGAACGGAGCCCGCGCTTGCTGTGCCGTGGGCCGTGTGCCACGCGATATAGGCAGAAACCAGCGCCCTCACCCAGAGCCAGGCCCGCCGCCACCCAACCTGCAGCCCGTGCGCCACCCATGCTGCGCAGCGCTGAGCTGCGCGACGGCGCGGCCATATGATATCTTTAATGTGCTTTTGAATTCAATTTGTTGAGTACCTTTGTATCATTATTCATCAAGGGTATTGGTATATATTTTTTCTTTGCCTGGTGAGCAATATTGACAGAATGAGCTCAGAAATGTTCCTTTCTCTTTAATTGTTTTGAAGCTTTTAAATATTCTTTAAATGTTTGGTAGAATTTTCTAGTCTTTTGATATATTACTTTCCCAATTTCATCTAGTTTTCTAGTATTTGTGTTCTGTTTTAGTTCACTGAGTATCTTTGTGAGAAGTAGTGTATTTTAAACATTTTGGCAGGTAATTTCTAGATATGCATTTCTTTGGGGTAGATTTGTTAAGTTTTGTTTTGTACTTTTGATTGATTCATATTTCCTTGTTTCTTAGAATTGCATATAATGCTTTTGCTGGGATTTGAAGAAATGCTCCTTGCCTTTGCCTAGTGGCTCCGAGCTGTAGAAGTCCTTCCTCCACGGGTTCAGCGGGAGGTTTGCGCCTCTCAGATCTTTTATCTCTTGCTTTTCTTGGCAGCTGTCTATAAAGTTAGAGCTCTGATGTGCTGCTTAGTTTTGTTTTCAACTGCTGTCAAACTCTGGCAGTAATCTTCCTGGTGCCTCTTATCATGTGAGAGATAAACCAGAGCTCTGGGCTCCAAGTCTACTGTTTACTTTCAGCCGGGAGGGAGGAGCCCTCATCTGGAGATTTTCTCTCAGTTGCTCACGCGCATGTGGAGGGGCATGGATCTGGGCACCAAATGTTGCAGAATTTTGGGTGTAGCTTTTGTTGGACGCTTTCTTCACTTGATAGTGGCTTGGGTGCTGGAGCTTCCCAGCTGGTCTTCTCACAGAGATGTTCTGGTTCCTATACTGTTGTTCAGTTGGTGGCCCGGGGCAGGGAAGGGCCTGTAGCTTTCGAGTCCACCACCTCGCTGTTGTCCTTTTTCGGCTACTTCTTTTTTCCCATGGAAGTTTAAGAACCAGAGCACTAGGGAATTATGAAGTCATCACTAATTTCAGTGAAAAAGCACTTTCTCTATGGATGTTATGTAGAGATGAAAATTATCGAGCAATTGTGGTGGCATTTTACTAGATCTGCATTTCTTTGGGGTAGATTTGTTAAGTGGCATTCCTCTGCATACTGAGGAATGTGGTGAAGGGTTCTGATTCATGATAATTGTGGTGGCTTTAGGGTCTGGAGAGAGGTGCTTGGTGGGTAGGAAGGCAATTCCATTCCAGGACAAGTGGGAACTACTTCAGCAACACCCAGTTTTCTAGTAGCTCACAGGCAGGATTTCTTTCAGAAGCTCCAGAGCTCTGGTTTGCTTTGTACCTGGAAGGTTAGGACTCTGAATACGCTTCAGTGGTCTGAGGGTTTCTGGCTACACGTCTCTGTTGAAGCGATCACACTTATGACGAGGGCACGCGGACCTTGTGGTAGGAAGACTCTGGAAAGATGCTCCTTAGCTCACCAAGGGAATGATTCCCCTGAACAGAAGTACTTGGGCAGAGGGAGGTTGGTCCCAGAAAGGCAGAATGTGAAAGCAAGTATCAGAATACATGGAGGACGCACAGGCTCCTAGTTTTGGAAATGTATAAACTGAGGCAAGGTGACCGGTCGATGGAGATGGCCATGGCCTGCTAATGTAGAGGAAAGTTTGGGTTAAATTGTCTTCTGAGTGTCCAGATCTGCATACTGAGGAATGTGGTGAAGGGTTCTGATTCATGATGATTTTATGGGGATGCTAATATCAGTGGAAGACTACAGCGCCTCACGCGATGTTGAAAAGGATACAAAAATATATCAAGGAAAAATATTTAATTTCTCAATGTAAAAACAAATGTGATGGGTCCAGCTAAAACTGAGTTGTTTTGTTCGTCTAATTCTAGTCTTTTCTGGTGATCCAGAAAGAAATTTGCACTGTGGACAAATTTTCACAGGTTATGAAGGCCTGCTGTCCACATCCAGAGAGTGGCTGACAACGGCCTGCTGGGTAACAGAGGGTACATAGGATGAAGCAGCTGCAAAGGGGCGCTCCCTTGTATTTTCCTCCGTAAGTGACATTCAAACTCTGCAAATCATGAAGCAGCACGATGGAGAGCTTTGGGGTGTGCTGAGGAGAACATTTCCTGCCGGAATACTTCACTGTGGCCTTCAGCCCAGGGTGACTTCCTCACTTATCTTTATTGCTACGTAGCTTATTAACTTTGTAGGAACTTGTGGTCAAACACTGGAGATTTGATTTGGAGGCTCCGTTACTGATGTTGCCTCCCTTGTTCATGGTCTTAGATCTCTTGGCTTTCTTATCATGCCTATCATGCGTAATTTCTTTTTCTTTTTTTAAAAAAAATGTACAGGCCTCATTGTCACCTCTGTAAATATTTACTGTGATGGAAGCATGACCTGTGTCTCAATTTTAGCCACACTGACCAATTCTGGACACCAACCAACAGTCGTAATTTCTTGTTTCACTGAAATAACTTTCTCTGAATGCCACAAAAAACTTAACAGCCTATTTTGAAATCAAGTCGATCCTTTATTCTAATACTTCTATTCATTAATTTTCTGTTAATAAATTCATGTAAGGAAGGCATGAATGGTTTTCCCTTCTTTGTGTGTTTAAAATGAAAGCTACAAGAGTTGCTTGAAGCACACACATTATTTTTTGCTACCAGAAAGTAGCAAACATACAAAATACTGTCTTTATTTTTATTGCAATTGTCCTTAGGTTCTTTGGAACTATCTCGGGGAACCAAGATTCTTGGAGCTAATCAAGAACGAGTTGCTTTGTCAGTGGCCTCCTGGTCTGAACTCAGCCCAGGCTCTTGTTGCGTGGGGCCCGCTCTGCGGCTGAGCCTCCGCGCCCTTTATAATGATGTAGGAGTCATTTCGGGCACGTCCTGCAGTGCTGTGCGCTCTTGTGCTGGTGACGCGTGTGCGCGTGTTTGTCATCTAGGCACAAGCTCCCATTCCAGCTGGAAAGCCTCGTCTTTGATCTAGACACTGTAGAGGAAACGTTGGTGCTTATCTCAGAGCCGGGAGCGTGGGTGTGGGGAGGAGTCTGCTGGCCCACAGCTTCCACCGCGCTGTTCCCGGACGCCAGCGGGACTGCCTGAGTTCGCTCCACGCAGGCAGACTTCAGCTGCTCCTCCTGAGATCCTGACGGAAGAGCGTTTGCCTCTAATGTCATGAAAGGAGACAGTGCAGCTGTGTTTATGGTGGGAGTTACCTGTAATGTATGTTCCAACCTCAACGTTTAGGAAGATTGGCTGTTTCCTTTTATTTAAACACTTAAATTTATTTTCGCCGTCCCCTCCCCCGTCTCTCTTACTCCCTCTCCTCTCCCTCTCCCTTCCTCCTTTCTCTTTTTCTTCTTTAAGGTTCATGTCCTACAGTTTTATGTATTTATTTATTTTTTTAGGTTGGAAAATACTTTTGTTCTGTGGTACCGAGTTGGAATTGAAGAAACGACAGCATTTCACAATGTGCACCTATATTTAATTTTAATGTGAAAAACATGAGATAAGGGAAAGTAAACATGCTAGTGTCCAAATGAGGGTAGGACATTATTAGGAGGTTTGTGAGGTACAAACGGACCATACAGTAGGAGCCCCTTCTCATTTAGTTTTCTGCTGTCTTATGATTTTGGTATAGTTCAGATCATGCTAAATTTTATTATCATGAAAAAATTACTTCTTTAAATTCTGAGTTATGGAATTCAATTTTGGATTTTTGTAGGAATTCATTGTTAATTTTCATGATCTATACTTTTCAAAATTTTTATCTGAGCACTAGTGGATCATTTATGTTTCTCTAGCTTTTTTTTTTTTTTTTGTATTTAGGACAGGGTATACAGGCTGTATAGGGTCTCACTGCATAGATTGGACTCGTAGCGATTCTCCTGTTTCCAGCCTCCCAAGTGCTGAGATTATAGGTGCACACCACCATGCCCAGACTCAATTGGCCGGCACAGCAGGCTGGGGATTGAACTCCTCGGCCCCTGCATCTGCCTAAGCGGGTGCTTCAACCCGCTGAGCTATTTGGCTGGCCCTGTGTTTCTCTAGCTTTGACCTATAGGCAGCTCCGTACACAGGGGACAGAGAGTCAGTATTATTTTATGGCCGACCACCAATGATATGGAGGCTGACAGAAGGGCATTTGAGGGCTGGCAGGATAGCTCAGCAGTTGAAAGCACCTGCTTAGGCAAGCCTAAGCAAGTACACAGGGACTGCCGTTCAACCTCCTGCACCACATGCTGCTCCAGCCCCGCCCCCAGGGTGTGCTGAGCCAGGCACACACAATAAACGGCCCTCCATCCACACTGTCCTCACAAAAAGTTTCAGAATTGGTGGACACAGCTCAGCCACTTACTGAACTCTGACCAGCAGTAGCTTTCTAAGTTCTGTAGATTCAGTCTCAGTTGATAGCAAGGAGACCATTTGCTGGTGATGAAACAGTACTTTTTCCTCATAATTTTCATGATAGTTAACTCTCAGGCTTCCCACAGATGAGCACTGATGGTTGTTGGCAGTGGTATGTGTGTGGCATGTCTAGAGCCCAGGAAGGATTTGGCTGTACAAAATCCCACTCCAGGTTAGTGTGACTCCAGCCACCCTTGGCCACAACTCCCTCTGTGCTGTGGGCATTGCTTGCTTAAGTATTCAGTGGGTTGGGGCATGGGTCATATTTGATGGAAAAGTTTAAGGTAAAATCTTGTTCTTTTGTCCTCTTCTAGGTAAACAGAACCCTATCCAATCTCTTTTTATTAGAAAAATAAATTTTATGTGAAAATTTCCCTGAAGTTTCACTGGTGATTCCAATAGAGATTCTTGGTATTACTGTTAAAACTTCATGTCTTTTTAATATCTTTAAATATAAGACTTGAGAATTTTTAGCTTAGATTGAAGTGAACCACAAATTTATTTGCTCAGTAAAACCCTGAGTCTGAAATACTTGAAAAGTCATAAAGAATGATTCAAATAGACGGAGAAAGTAGAGTGAAAGTTGGAGGTTTGCAGACGTGGAATTGTTGCCCCAAATGGGAATTCTGGGCCAACCTTTGTAAGCTAGAGAGCTTTAGTGGGAACTTCATACTGGCCCACAGGGCTTCTGTCTGAACCCTGAAGGGACGTAGGCTGTGAAGATGTCCAGGTGAGATGATCCCCAGGAGGATTTCCTGGAGAACGGAAGAGGAGGCTGCTGTTCCTGCCACTCTACTCTTCTGTTTCAGCTGCTATTCCAATGCTTCTTGCAACAGAAATTTATGTCTTACATTTCTAGGCTGAGAAGTCTGCAATCAAGGTGGCAGCAGGTTCGGCGTACGGTGAAAGCCCATACTCCAGTCTTCTGGTTCACAGATGGCTTACGGATCAACTTCTTCATGGCAGGGGGAAAGCATCAGGCTCCTGCAACTTAAAAGGTGAGAGGACTTTTGCTCACAGTTTCAGAGTTCCAGCCCATGGCATACCTCATGGTCAAAGGCAGCTGCTCAGTTCGTGGCAGCTGGGAAGCACAGTAGGTTGTAGACAGCTGAAAGGAGTGCTGAGACCAGGACTGTCTCCAGGGCCACACCGGCGTGATCATGTCTCCCATGCAGAGGGCAACGCCTAATCACCTGCTTAGCTGCGAACTCCCACTGATCAGCTCAGTGGCCTGATCATCTATAAAGGGTCATGATTTCTCCCGACAGAACGTGACTAGCTTGTGTACAACCAAAGGTGCACTGCTACCTTTCCACAAAGTCTCAGTGTTGCCAGCGCTGCCCATCAAGCTAAGTCCCAGACTGAGGGCAGACTTCCAGCTGTGAATCCCTGCAAAATTAAAAAAGCAATGTACGCGCTTCCAAGATCCAAGATGGACATTCTCACTCTAAAAGGGAATAATGAGGGCAGGCAGGGCAGTGAGTCAGACCAAAACAAACTGAAGCCCCCAGCAAGGCAGCATCTGAGCACTGTAGCTCCAGGTCTGGCATCTGGGCGTATGGTGTGAGAAGTGAGCTCCAAAGCACTTGGGCCGCCCTGCCCCCATGGCCTTGCCACATGCAGCCTGCGTAGTCTCTATTGCCCTGGCTCTGCTCATTGCTCACAGCTTGGCTTTGCTCACGGCCTGTGTTCCTGGCATTTCCAGGGTCTTAGGTTTCCTGGTTTATCTTTTGCTTCACTCTCAGGGCTGTATGCATTCACCTTGGGGGATCCTGGAAGGAATTGCTGCCATGTTGGCCTGGAATCGTAGGCCTTCCTGTGAGACCTTGGTGGAAGCCTGTATCCCCCTGTAACTTTTGTTGTCAGCATGTCAACAAAACCAGGATCACATGGATGAAGCTGTCATGGCTTGTATTTAAATGTCTCCCCAAAATGTCTTGTGCTCTTAGGTAGGACTGTGGGGAGGGGGCCGGATCATGGTGTGCGATGCTGGATTATGGGTATACAGTAACTGGATCTCCCCGCTGGCTAGGTTAGTGTGGTTTTGGCAGTTGCTGAGTGGATTTACTAAAGACAGAGGACCCACCCCGACTAATGCTAACCAATATGCTTCTAGCATGAGGGAAATAAAACGGAAATTGAGGTCTGCTGTTCGCTGCCTTTTCCTGCCTGCTGTACCACAGACTGTTTCCCCTTCTGCTATGCTCCTCTGCCAAGCCACCCTGCCTTGGAGCCATCTGACCGTGAACTCAAACCTCTACAGACTGATATAAAATAATCCCTTCCTCCCCAAATTTGTACGCATTGGGTATTTTGTCCCAACAATAAGGAAGTCACTAAGACAGATGCCAAGATCTATTGCCTGTTCAAGCAATAGGCAGGACCCCTAGACCCCTGGCTGTGGTGGCCTCTGAGTGCCTGGAAGGCTGAGCATGATGACATGCATCTTGAGGAATTACTTCCCAGGCAACCATTTCTGAGCAGAGGGGGTGGGTTATTCTCTTTGCAAAGATTTATACTTTTACTTTTGAGCAGTGGCTGCTCTGTTCATTTACCCATTCAGTTATTGGGCTATTTGACTTTTTCCTCCTCTGGTTTGTATTCCTCACCCTCACTATAAATCTTATGAAAAGAATCTAGTAGTATCCATGCCAGAGCCTAAATGTTGGGCTGTCTTGAAATTCCCTCTGTGAAACCAATTAGTCCACAGATTTTAAACTCATCCTCATGGAAGGTTTTAGTGCATCAATGAAATCTAGACAAATTGTTTGCCAGGATGAAACATACATGGGCTTAAGCCTAATTCCTATTGGATTGCTATTCCCATTTGAAACCTTGTGAGCCTGGTCTTTACTGTCCACAGTCCTATCAGCTTCTGGTGTTCTGGCTCTGACCAGAACTAACTGATTAATTTCCTTCCTTCCTTCCTTCCTTCCTTCCTTCCTTCCTTCCTTCCTTCCTTCCTTCCTTCCTTTTCTTGACATACCAGGAATTGAACTCAGGACCTTGTGCTTGCCAGACAAATACTTATTCCACTGAGCTAGCTCCCTGGCCCTCTGACCAGAATTTCTTATTAGGCTTAGCTTACAGAATTTCAGGCTAGTTTTAGGCTGTTTCTCCAAACTTTTCAAAATCTTCCACCAAGAAACATGATCAGGTAGAGTCACAGCTACAGCCACAACTCTCTGGTACCCATTTTCTGTGATAGTTGCCTTTTCCATTACTAGGCTAATTTAAGGTGCTGACATGTGTAACTTAAAAGAAGGAATCATTTATTTTGGCTTACATTTCAGAGGTTTCAGTCCAGGGTAGGCTGGCTCAATGGCTAAGACAACATGGCAGAAAGAAAGCTGCCCAACACGTGATGGCTGAGAGACAGAATGGGTCAGAAAGAGCCAGAGCAAAAGGGGCTGAGGAGTAGAAACAGTCCTCGAGTTCATACCGAAAGACTCACTTCCTTCAACTAAGCCCTACCTCCTCACAACCTATTCATCTATGAACTCATCAGTGGGGTTAGTGCCCTCACAATTCAGGCCTCTCTAGGAGTTGTTTAATCCAGTCAAGTTGAAAATCAGTATTAGCTGGGACAGATAAGTCCTTCTAGTTGTGTCTTCCTGTCATAGAAGGAGCCAGGGAGTTTCCCTGATGTCCTTGTTATAAAGGCTGAAATCCTCTTCCTGAGAGTTCTGACCTCATAGTCTCTCTCAGAGGCCCTTCCTCCTAGTACCAGCACATTATGGATTAGACTTTAATGCTTGAAGCTCTGGAGGACGTGGCTGGTTAGATTATGGGAAGGACTGAACTAACCGCTACAAGGTGTTAGACTAAGAATTAAACCAAGCGACCATCAAAACAGTTTGTTCAGAGAGTGCTGTGTTGGCAGAATTTTGCTGACCTTTCGGCAATGTGTCTTAAGAGTATTAATAGTCTTTTGTTCTGACCCAGCAATTGCATTTCCAAGAAAATATATTAAGATGATAATCATGAATGTTTATAAGGGTTAATATACAAAAATTTTAATCACATTTTAATTTATATTATTGAAAATTGAAAATAACCAGATTATCCAACATCAAAGTATTAGTGAAATAAATAATGGTATACTTTAATGGGATACTACTTTTTTAAAAAAATTTTTTGTAATACTACTAAAACCATAAAAATCACGGTTTTTGAAGAAAACTGTCATATTCAGTGCACATATTTTGATTGTTTCACAGCTTGCTTTCATAATTTTAAAATGTTTGCACACATATTCTTTGCTCACCAGTACTCATCTACAAGATGTTTGTGGCTATTGAAACAGTGTGTTACCGTTGCGACATAAAATGGTGTCGTCATTACGAAAACTGGAATTTCTTATATCGTTAAACCTAGACTTTTCACATCACCTAGTAGTCTTACTCCTAGATATTCATTAAGGAGAAATGAAAATTGATATTCACACAAAGAACTATGTAGAAATGATTTTGACATGTTTATACTCCACAAAAGCTATCAACGTTAAGCTGGGGATGTAGCTTGGTGGGAGATTACATTAGTGTGTGTGAGGCCCTGGGCTCAATTCCCCACACCACCAAACCAGACCAAAGCAGATCGCAAACAATCCCTAAGTTCCTCAGGCTGTGAACTGGTAAAATGTAGAACTTCATTCGAAGGAACACTATTCAGCAATGAAGAAAGAATCATTGATTCAAAAGACAACAGGGTTGACTTTCAAATGCATTTTTCCTATTGAAGGAAGTCAGGTCCAAAAAGCTACATAGGATATGATTTCATATATGTGACATTCTGGTAAAAGCAAAACTATAGGAATAAAAAATAAAAGGACTTCTACCGGTAAAGTGAAGGATTAGATTAGAAATGGATGGCAGGAGGGAATTGTTGGGGTGATGGATGAAACTTCTCTGTAACATAACTATGGTGGTAGATTCATGACTATGCATTTATCAGAACCCATAGGACTATATCTATGTACCAGTATATAGTTCTATATAGTACAGATATATAGTATGTAGTTAGGTATCTAATATACAGTATATTTATATAGTATGTAACTCTATATATTCTAAAGAATGAAATTTCCTATATGCAAATTTATAACAAAAATCTGACATGACATAAAAGGAGGCCAAGTAGAATGCAAACACTGATAACTGAGCCTAACTCTATTACAAATGAATAACTTAATACTAAAGGGGTGGGGAAGAGATACATTTAAGTGATTTAATAGGATTCTGGTGGATAAAAAGAACTGCATATAAATACTCTATTCCAGTTAATAAATTTATTTTGCACAGAGATACACATTAAAAATTCTGAGTTTACTTTGTATATCCCAAGATTAAGCAAAGAAGTAAATGTAGAGTAGATGACTAAACCAAACATCTCACTGTCAGAGGAAGATGGTTACTAACATGGTAGGGGGCAGGGGTGGTAAGAATAAGCCAAATTATAAGGTCAGAAGTATCAGTTAAAAACTCTCCTCCTCTCCCCTCCCCTCTCTTTTCCTCTCTTCCTCTCTTGCTCTCTCTCTGGATGCTAAAATTAGTGGCTGAGAATTTGAGAATGAGGCTATTTGCCTGATCACAAAGCATCTCTTGTAAAAATACTTAATAGAGGACTACAACAAGGAAAATAAATTTGCAGTGGAAAAATCTATTAGCCAATGTTTAAAAAAAATGATTCAAGATAACCTCACTAGAAATAACACATCCATATCATATTCCTCCTACTATGATGCTCTGAAAAAGGAGCTCTGCTCCTATGTTATCATGTGTGGGATTATGCCACAGACATCTCTGGAGTGGGGAAAGGGGTCCCTACCATTCCCCCACAGTCCCATAATGGCAACAGTTTGCACACTATAATCATAAACTAGTTAAGAATATTGTATCAAGCCACACCTCTTCACATCTGGCCAGTGTAGTTCATTAGTTGGTAGCCTTTTTCTCTTCTAAGAGCAAGTTCAAAATGTTGGGTTTCATTTATGATCAGTCTCCGTTGTCTCCACTCCGTGATAATGCCTTGATAGCTCCTCATCAGTAAAGACTTTAACATCTGTGAAGAAAATTATTTACTTATTTTGGCCAAGCGCTCTTTGTTTCTCCAGAGCCCAGCTACCTGGGTTTCAATCCAGTTCCTTCACTAACCATCACGTGATGATCAACCTCTTTGTGCCTCAGTTCCCTTTCCAGCATCTATAAATGGAGTTAATAATAACAGTAACTCCAGGCTCTGCACGTAGTTGTGCTGAGGAGATAGTAAAATAATTTATGTGAAGTACTGAGAACAATGCTGACACACAGTGACCCTTCAATAAAAGTTACCTTTTTATCATCAGATGCATTTGAAATAAAAATTATCACCCAGCAATCTTCACTCTAACCTATTGTCTTCATTTATTATTCAGTAAACACCTTTTTTGTTAATGATATCACACAATTTATAGGGCTTCACAGTATCTCACTGTATGAATACAATATAGGAGCAGATTTTCTGTTTTTGTAAAATATAAGCTTTGTGGGAGAGAATCTCTTCTAGTTACTGAGGTTTCCCTGTGCCTAGAACAGGGTTAGTGCAAGGTAGGTCCTCCACAGACATTGAAAGAATGAATATTATTGAAGTTATTTTCAAATTTGCACTATTGACTGTACTTTTAGAAGAATTCTCTTTACTTCTAAGAAGTTACAAATTTTTCTGCAGAGTAGTATAAAACCACCTAGTCGCTGCTCAGGAACAAAAACTGTAATTCTTACATTGATGTAAAAACACGTTACATCTAAGTGTACCCATTTAACCCAAAGAAAATAGTACTGTAGCTAATGCATGGTTATATTTAAAATAATAACTTTTAAGGGTCCCTTTCATGAAATTATTTTCAAAGAGCATTTTTCCATGTGGGTAGATTTTAACAAAATTGCTCAAATTAACTTCAAGGACAATGCCTTGCATAATGTTTTGATTACACATATGAAATTCATTTAGTCAAAAGAGACTTTGAGTGGGAAAAAAATGCAACTTTGTAAGAAAAAAAGTTCCCAACACTATAATGATAGAGTAGCTCCCCAAGATCTAATCACATGCACATTTAGAAGAAAGCACTTCATACCCTCTGGAGCAGCAGCATCTGGTGACTTCCTGGCTCTGCCAGCACACTTTCATTCTGCTTTCAAAATTCCGCTTTGTGTTATACAGCTCTGTAAAGTTGCCTGTGGAGACCCAGGGAACCTGGAAAGACTTCAACTTAATTTGAACAAGGTGCTGTCGCTTGCGTGGAAGGCCAGGAGAGCCCTTCACATACTGTTATGATGGGTAAACACTTGGCAGAAAACTTGTTTAAGAAGGTGACAAGCCTGGCCGACAGAACCTCCTAGATCAGACCCTGAACAGACATGGAACGGACAGCTCCACACCGAGAAACCATCCAAGGGTAGATGCTTCCGCCTGAGAACATATCACATTATTAGGCTTTATGTAGATTTTCACATTTTTTATCTTTGAACTGAAATGAAAACAGCATAGCTCAGTCCACTTGCTCCGACAGATTGAAGTAACCTCTCTCATGGGGGTCAGTTTCATTGGGTGTGAAATCAGTAGTCCCTGGCTATATTCAGAATGGCCTGGAAAATGATTTACCCCCCAGTAATTATTGTTGTTATGCTAGTTGGTGCCAAGACTGTTTAGATTTCTAAGAGATGTAGAAGACCTAGGAGGCATGGTTAAACCATTTCTTAGGCATCACTAAAGGAAATAACCCACACATCCTGTGACCTAAGGTGTACTCACAGCCGAAGCGGGCAGCAAGCGTAATCTTTCTAGGCTTTCCTCTCCATCTTGTCCTTATTTTATTCTCCTGTCAGCTTTTTCTTCTGTTCTTTATTTCCTTCTGATTTTCTTCCTCTCCTCTCTCCTTTTCCACCTCTGAACTTTTTTTTTCTGCCTTCACCTCTCCCTTTCTCACCTGGCTCCTCCCCTCCCTGTCCTTTCCCTTTCTCCTTTCCCCTCTCTTACCCTTCTCCCCTTCACCCCTTCTGTCTGTCTGTCTATCTGTCTATGTCTGTCTGTCTGTCTCTTTCCTTCTACTCTGTTACTAAGATTTTTGTCACTGGCACAAAGTACTTTATCTATCTATCTATCTATCTATCTATCTATCTATCTATCTATCTACCTTTCTGAGACAGTGTCCCACTATGCAGTTCAGCCTGGCCTTGAGCTCACTTTCCATCCCAAGCTCATCTTGAACTCGCAATGATCCTCCTGCCTCAGCCTCCTGAGTGCTGGTATCACAGGCATGTGCCACCATGCCCAGGTTTTTTTTTTTTTTTTTTTTTTGTCTGACATATACAATTTAAATAAGTCAGCTGGCTTCAGGGTAGAAGGGTCTGGCTGAGGAAAACTGTTGAAGACACTGAGGAAGGAGAAAGAGACCCCGGGAGTGGGGGTGGAGGGGGCGAGGTCTGCACCCTCTCCAGGCCCCTCCTAACAGCACAGTCAATTATCACCTGTAAATGGACTGATCCTCTGATGGCTACTGTGTCCCTGGATCCAGTCACCTCCCCAAAGCCCCTATTCTAAACACGGGAGACTTTCAGAGCTGACTGGCAACCTCTTTGCTTCCCCACCCCACTGCTACCTGCTTTGCCTTTTATTGCTCCCTCTTCCTTCTTACCCCTCCCACTCAAACAGTTTTCAACTGCCCAGTGATGATAGTGCTATTTTGAGGGTAGTTATGAAATTTGAGTTTTACTGTTGTAATTTTTTTATCTTTGTGTGTGTGTGTGTGTGTGTGTGTGTGTGTTTGGTACAGGGTCTCACTATGCAGCTCGGACTCATAGTGATCCTCTTGTTTTCAGCCTCCCCAGGCCTGGAAATACAGGTGTGTGCCACCACACCTGGTCTCGGTGGTCAGCTCAGTGCCTTGAGTTCCTGGGCTGGCATGGCATGTGATGATGGGGACTGAACCCAGGTCCTCGCACTTGCCAGGCAGACGCTTCGACCACTGAGCTATCTCAGCTGCCCTATTGCTTCTAAGGAGTTTGAGGAGGATGTTTATTTTTCAAGGAAGCAATTGCCTTTCACCATTTTCTGATTTGATTTCCATCACCTAATGCAAAGCTCTTGCATAGTCTGATATGGAAACAATACTACATGAAATCTTAGCAATTAGGAATTCTTTGATGAGTAAAACGCTTCCCTTTGGGTCAGTCAACCTCGAAAAATGATTTCTCACATTCCCGTAAGCTAAGCATGCTCCCCACTGCTGCTGCCCCCAGGATGGAGCCCTCTGCAGGGATGGAGCCCTCTGCAGCACCCCCTTTCTGTTTCTGGGGATCATCATCGACGTATTGCACCAACTTTTCTTACCACATAATTTAAGTTTGCGCTACAGTCATAGCAGAAAGGACAGGTGATCTCCTCGCTGTAACATTCCATGTTCTAGAAGATTCTCTGAAGCTGCCTTCTTTTGTAGATAGCATCATCGTTCCATGGATAAAGCATAGACTCGGGAGCCCGACGCTGGGTTTCTGGGCGAAGCAGGTCCACACTCTGAGCATCATTTCCTTGTCTGTTAGGAAACACTCGGAGACCTATGGTGATGATTAAAGGAGACAGAGTGGACAGGCCCTTGGCACCCACAGTAGAGGCCAGGATCTGCTGAGCAGAGGCGTGTGTCCCTGGAGCCCCCGGAGCCCTAGGCATGGGTGGTTTCTCTCATGGGACAAGGAGGAAAAAGGTTTTCCTTCCCACTTCCACATGGCCCACGAAGACTGAGTGCTGTCAGGGGACCTTGAAATCAGAGAGATCAAATAGTGCTTACTATTGGGGGGAGGGGAACAGATCTGTAACCCCTTGGGAGCTGGGTGGCTCGGATTTGGGAGCTTCCCAGGGTAGATGGAGGGGAAAGAGCAGGCTGGGAAGCTTCCTTCAGACTTCTGGGTGGGAGCACCCTCTCCTGGGACTGTGCTCTCCCTGGAGCATTGCACAAGCCCACTGGCATTGAAGTCAATCAAATGTGATCAGTCATCTCATTCAAATATGACGGTCACACTCTGTCAGGTGTGCACATGTGTGCCTTTGTATGGAATAAAACTCTTTCCTTAGCCAAGGCTGAGTCAGCCCCACAACTTTCTAAAAAAGCTGTAATAGTTTCTTAGTACTTTACCTAAATCAACCTGAAATTGCTGAAGCCGAAAGTGATCCAGTCAAAGGCTGGCCAGATAGCTCAGCAGACTAAAGCGCCTACTTAGGCAGGTGCAGGGACCCGGGTTCGATCCCCAGTGTGCTGTGCTGGCCCCGCCCCCGGGGTGCACTGAGACAGTGGCGACTGAGACTGGGCATGGTGGCATGCACCATAATCCCAGCACTTGGGAGGCTGAAAACAGGAGCATCACTATGAGTCCAGTCTGTGTAGTGAGACCCTGCAGACCCTGTGCTAAAGAAAAAGAAAAAAAAAAGTGATCCAGTGAAGACATGTTTATTGGTTACACTCTCAAGATTTCAGCAGTCTTAATTGCGTGTCAGTGTGCCCCATGGCACTGTGTGAGTCGGACTGTCAACAGCTTGAGAGTACCATTGGAAGTAGTTAAAGTACTTGCCAGTGATTCACTGTCTAATCAAGTGAGGATGAACTCAGCATTTTCTCTGTAATGACATCACTCTTACTTCCACTTGTGGTTTTCCTGGCTGGACAGCGAGAGGCGGCATTATGGCTGGCAGGTGGAGACTTACCCGGCCCAAGTGGGAACATCATTGGTTACGGCTTCTAGAAGCTGCTCTTACAAAGGCAAATCTAGAAGAAAATGTGATGAGTTAGGCCAGTGTGGACTCTAAAGAAGAACCCTAACTATCTATGATTGAGTTAGGGGCAAGTTGATAAAATAAAAAGACCCTTATACTTCCCAGAGCTCCCATCATTAAAAGACTACAGTTTTTGTGTTTTTTTTTTTAAAGACTACAGTTTTAAAGCATGATTTTCATACTGCAATTTGGGTTTGAACAAGAAAGACTGTGCCTCCTTTCCTGCATGCTAAGAAGTGATTTGTGCCACCTTGTCCAGTTCAGATAAGGTTGGAGAGGGCAGAGAGCACTTTTTGGGGTATTTGTACCCCCAGGGCCCCTGTATGGGCCTGAAGAGAATGCAGGAGAGTCTAGTCACCACGGGCAATCTGCTAAGCTGAGCCCTCTGCCAGGAGGTTGGGGTGGTGTGTCCTTACATTTGTGCGACGATCTCTGAGGCAGGTCTCCTCCAGGAAACGGGGGCTCAGAGAACATCATTGTTCAATAAATGCTGCTCACACCACTAACACATGCTGGGCATCTTAGTGGTAGGGACAGAGGAAGCCCGTGTGCCCGTGGAGCTTCTGGGATTCACTCAAAACTGTAGACCAGGTGCAAGCTTTGCTGTCCAAGTCTGCTGGAAACTCTGTGGACTTGTGTATTCCCATAAGACACCAGTGATGATGGAGCTAGACAGAGAAACGAGGTAGGAGCTGGTCGGCCAGTTTAGGCAGCATTAGGAGCCAAGCTTAGCAGAAGCTCCCTAAGGCCCTCAGGCTGCTTTTCTGTGGCTTGCTCCAGGCCAGAAATCTCCTGGGAGCTCCAGGAGAGCTTGACTCTGTTTCCTCCTAAATGTTTCTGTAGCTCTGTGATGATCAGCCCTGATGTTTGATTTCATCCTTGTGTCGGTTTTCTTTCATGCTTATGAGCCAGACCAGAAGCCTTGGAAGTGGCCAGTTCCTTCTTAGGTGGCAGACATCGCTAGATGACTTTTCAGCCTCTCGTTGTCACATTGTGGAGAACACACAGCATTGTCTAGGCAAAAAAGAACAAATACTTAGCAGAGAGTGTAATCAGATAATTTGATTTGAATGCAAAACTCATGACATTGAGCAAGTAATGACATCTCAGAACAAGAGGGGATATTTGTGGGTCGCTCCTACTGCTCATGGAGTCCCCACAATATACTTAAACATGGCGAAGTAGAGTAGGTCCCATGGGTCCATGTTTACATCTTGTTGACTTTTTCCAGGGACTGTGAGATCTTGATGGGATACTTACTTCACAGAGTCTATTTTCCTACTTGAAATAAACAGAACTACCTCCTACCTTGTGGATAGTGAGTAGTGTGTCAGTGGGTGTTTACTAGAGAAACACACACAACGTACAACTTATAAGAATTTACAAGATTGGCTCATCTGGCCCCCACGGAGTCGGGTGAGGAAGTGAGCAGAGAGTGTCTGCACACCGGAGACCGAAGGACCCAGCTGGGCAGCTCCCTGCTGCTCCCTGCAGTGTCCGTGCAAGTCTGTATCCAGAGGTCTTGGGTCTGCTGAGGAGTCTGCATTAGAAGCCAGGAGTTAACGTCCAACCTGAAGGAGAACGCTGGAGCTCCTCTAAAGAAGCAGGAGCATGTCTGTCCTTCCTCATTTTCTCTTTATACCAGTAGGCGACGAAGCCACCCTCAGATGGATCTGTCTTAGGGCGTGGACCTGCTGAGCCAATTTAGTTGAGTTTCTCTTACTCCAATTGATACCATCGATCAACCATCACAAATAGTGAAATGCTATGGGACAGATTACCTGCACAGTATCTGCTAGCTCATGATTAGGAGCCGCGGATTAAGTCCTGCATGCCAGACAACTAGGAAAGTGAATTGGCAGAGGATATGTTGATGAGGCATTATAAAATATTTCTAGCACTGAGGCAATAGGCGAGGTGAAACCTGGGTTCCCACAGGGAGCAGGACGAAAGTGCGGGCAGCCAGGCTCCAAGGAAGCCAGGAGAAGGGAAAGCAGGCAGCTCTGCTCCTGGGCACTCATGGGGCAGACTAGGTGCTAGGGCGACATTCCTCACACAATCAGAAACAGCGCAAGGACTTCTGAGGTTAGGTGGTTTTTTTGAGCTGCAGAACCCAAAGCTGTGTTGGATTGTGCTGTAGCAAGGGTGTGAGCTGGCTCAGATTCCCTTCACAGTTTTAGGAGAGGGAGAAGACGAGGGCAGAGCATCGGGCAGTGAGAGGCAGTCCTGGGAGGCAAGGCCTTGCGCAGGTGTGTCCCGCACCCCCGCATTTCTGCTGCATGTGTCAGGAGCGCAGAGTCGCTGTTATTTCACGCGCAGGCAGGACAGCCCCGAGGCATGAAGCAATGCCTCCCTCGAAAGTCAGAGCCAGCTTCCTTACTGTCTGCTGTAGGAAGAGTCTCCTAAGCTCAGCTTCCTCGCTTTTGGTTCAGGGCAGCTCAGACTGCTTGCTGTGCCATTAGAAAGCACTTTGCCTCTAAACTAGAAGTCCTACGCCTCAGGCAGCATGCGGAGTAAGGCAGTGACAGGCTGTGGATGGGCAGACTCAAACCCCACACCTAAGCATAAGGAAAGAACACTGAAGTTCGCAGACGTGTGTTGAAAAGCTGCTGTTTTTCTGAAGCGCACATTCTTTGTCATTCATTAAGTTGCTCACCCATCCTTAAACTTCATTAATGAACTCAGATTCTTGGCAATGCTGTAGAATTCTTGACTCCTCAGCTCCAACCTCGAAAGGCCCTGAACTTCCTGCATTCTTCCCAGGCCCGTGAAAGTCGCTAAGAGGAGGCTGAAGAAGATTCCTGGGGTCTTGGAGAGGTCATCCAGCTCATCTTTCCTTTATGCATTTAAATCAATTCAGTTTCCAACCTCTCCAAGGGTGAGTTTAGCCACATTCCCTCGGGAGCTCACTGTGACATTTTCCTTTCCCTTTTAGGACATTTATCTCTTTCTAATTTAAATAAAGTGGAAAAGCAGATAACATGCCTTACCACTTACAACTTTTCCTTTGGTGGCATTTGTGGGTATTCAGAAAACTGGTGACACCCTAGAGGGGGAAACGTCATCTTGAGGATCACAGTCGTGCAGCTGTCACATGTGTGTCACTTGTGTACATATGTAGGACAGCAATGTATCTTGTCCTGTGAAGTTTTAAAAATGTAAACATTCCCTGCCCTTCTCAGTCAGCCCTTTTCCTCCACCACAGGACACACGACTCTCCTCAACGAGAGAGCAGTTGGGGTGCAGAAGCTGGCGGGGGCCATGGGCAGGACCTGTTGTCACAAGATCTCATGCTCACACGTAGAAATGTTCCCAGCGGCTGCCCACCGACTTCTCACGAGAGCCCCTGGGGGATTCTGGTAGGATGGGCCAGCCCTGATGTCAGCCTGAGGTGTGCGATCCCGGCACCACCTCCCAGAGCCCGACAAAGAAGTTCTCTTGAGATTTGGACCGAGGTAAAGGACACCGGGGTGCTGTGAAGACCCTCCCGCCGTAGCCCGTCCTGTGTTTCCCAGATGCAGCGTGTACTTTCATTTCTGCTTTTGCCTCTTTTCTGTTTCCTTAGCCCAGGCTGGACCTTCGAGCCAGTTTCTCCCCAACTCTTCACTCTTCCTTTCTCTTAAAATTTGCCACTGCTTTTTTGCTTGTTTTGTCCAGTTCTTTGTTTGAGACAAGAAGAGTCTGGAATCTAACTCCAGAAAGAGGCCAGCCGCTGAGAACCAGGCAACTTCAGTTGGTGAGAACCACTCTTAGAAGTAGGCTACTGGGTAACAACAAGATCACATGTGACCAGCTGGCTGAAAACCAGGGTCCACACACTTCCTTCCTCACCTTCCATGGCTTGCTAGAATGGCTTGCAGAACTCATACCTTACTTAAATTTGCCAGCTTATTATAACGAATACTACTCTGGACAGCCAAGTGGAAGAGAAGAATTAGAGTGTACGGCAGGGATGACGGGACACAGGAGTGCGTGCCCTCTCCGGCACACTCCTCGCCTAGCATGTCCCCTTTAACCAGCCCAGAAACTCACTTGCAAAGGCTCCCTAGTACTTACTTGCTGAAACCTCTCCTTCCCGCCCGCCCCTTGGTTCAGGGCTGGAACCAAGGATGGTGGGTGGGCTGCACAGTCCCAGCCTCCTGATCTCTTGATCTTTCTGGGGAAGCTGAATAGGAGCCCCACCTGGGCCCATTCATTAGCATAAACTCGGATGCAAGCAAACCCAGTTCCTTAGGAATAACAAATGACATTCCCATCCATGAAGAAATTCCAGGGCTTCCAGGGCTCTGTGCCAGGGATTGGAACAAAAGTGAAATATATTTCTTATACTGTATATACAACCATAAATTTTTCTAGTATATGTGGTGCTGGGGTCAAATCCAGGGCCTTGCGCATGTTGGACAAGCACTCTAGCCCTGAATTACAACCCCAGCCCTTGTATTTATTAAGTGAATTAATGAACCAGACTTCATGGAGACAGGGAATATAGGTCACTCGGAATCTAGGGAAAAAGGAACCAAGAGTCTAGTCAAGGCGGGCCCCTTGTGTAAATAAGCTAGCAGCGTCTGTTTCCAAGAGAGGGCGCTGCCTGCCCCCACCCACGCTTGTAGGGCAGCAGCCCCTGGGCGCAAGAGGGCAAATCCCCATGGAGGACCTGCTGCCAGAAGGCGGGCAGGAATACCAGCGTACACTCACGAAGTTGCAACTGGCTTTTAAAAAGGAGATTGGTTCCCCTACTGGGATGAACAAGATTTACTCATTTCAATAATTGCTTCTGGGTGTGTTAGTCCCTCTTTCCCGTTTAGTGATCGCTTGGGCAGATGGTACATTTCCCCTGTCACTTTCATTGTGAGAACTGATTTTTAATATTTAAGACTTGATCCATTCACCTCAAGGTTTTTTTCTCCTTAAAGTTTTAATCTCAAACTCATACCATTTTGGATTAAATGCAAAACATCTTTATAGGTGTGTCTCACCTATGAAGGTTAGAGGTGGCAGAGTCCTGTCAGCTGTGTGACATGTCAAGGTGATACTGAGGAGCGAGAGCCTGAAGCGGCAGACACTTCTGCAGCAGCTGTGTCCCAGACACACAGCTCACAGTGGAGGCAGAATGCTTTGCTCCTCAAAGGGGAAAAGCGCTCAGAGGGAACTTTCTGAAGGTGGCATCCTCCACGTGAAATGAAGAGGTCACCAAGCAGTCACAGAGGGGAAGATGTCACAGGGGCAGGTGGCCAGGAGGGGAAATTGGAACAACTGCTGGCATGGACGCTCAGTGTGGCCGCGGGAAGGGCTGTGCAGAGCTGAAGGCGCCTGGAGGGGATGGAGAAGAGTCTTCTTGTGGTATGTCCCTCAAATCCCTAGCTGGGAGAAGTCATGTGCAGAGGCGTTTTCATGGGGAACGATGTGGAGTAAGTGTAGCATTTTGTTTTCAGGAAATCTCACTGAATGGAAGGAAAGATGTGAGGCATCTAGAAGAAGCCTTAGGCTTTCTCCCCTTAGGCTGTATCTTAATTTTGCTTTCAGGAGGAGCAGAGGGCTGGCCAAATAGCTCAGTGGATTAAAGCCCTCGAAAGCAGGCACAGGGGCCTGGGAATGCTGTGCTGGTACCGGGCCCTGCCCTGGGGCTTGCTGAGATAGCAATTGAGCCTGGGTGTGGTGGCGCAAGCCTGTAATCCCAGCTCTTGGGAGGCTGCAACAGGCAGATCACTGCAAGTCAGATCTAGTAGTGAGACCTGAACACCCTGTAGACCCTTCCCTAAAATTAAAAAAGGAGGACCACAATCAAATTAAAATGAATTAAGTAGTGAGTGCCAGAAAAGCATGTACTCAAATTTATTTCAAAATAGAACGTGATCAGTCTCCTGTGGCTTGTGAGCTAAGCCGAGAGCGCAGGGACTTATCTTTGTTCTTTTAAAACAGCCTTTCCACTTATCTGGAAGCTGAGATGTAGAATGTTTGCCTAAAATGTCACATGGCGCAGTACTTGCACCACTGGAAAATACTTTCCTGTCCACGAAAGAGCCACGATCGGCCCTGCCTCCTACACTGGCCAGTTTGTCATAGCTAAAATTGTTTATGAAATACAACTGAATTTGTAGATTATATAGATCCTTGGTTGCAATCCTCACCAATGAATGTTTGTGAACAATTCTCATATCATCTGCTAGGTAGAATAATTAAGAACTCTACTAACCTTTAAGACTAATAATCTTAGTTCCATGTGATAACAGGACTACATCTTTTCCTAAAATTGAAGTGCATTTGAGCTGCTCTTTGTCTGTCTTTGTTCCTTAAGGAGTGCAGGAGCTGGGGTCTTGTGTCTATTCACTCTATACCTCTGGCAGTTCGGGTAGTGCCTGCCCCATAGTAAAAGCTCAATAAATGCCTGTAATCCAGCCAGTGAATGGCAGCCGTAGACATGCAGGAGATGAGGCCGGGAAGTGGCAACCTGACCCAGTTTCTAGTTCTACTGTAAAATAGCTGTGTGAACTTGAAGAACAAGTCACTTGACACCCATGGGGCTCAATTTCCTCTGCTTTGTTTATAAAATACTTCATTTGATAATTTACCAGTACGTGAAATAATGTATTGGAAAAAGCCTAGCATGAAAGCACAGAATCAATGGCTACTAAATGAATCTAAACCTTGAACAGTGCTAAAATTATTATTGCCTACACATAGCCCTAGAATATTATATCCTAATAATTTGACAAGGCCAAGTTTCAGTTAATACTGAGGGATAGGAACTATGGGCCATAAACTTGGGTGCGTTTACAAGGAATCTTGTTAGATTTCCGAGCTCTACAGCAGACACAGATTTCTAAGCGCTGCTGAGGACCTGGGACTGTTCTAGCAAACCTTTCAGGCCAGTTTGGCGCATGTGATCTAGGGCCTGCACTTGGGGACACATGAAACCAAAAGATGCAAACTTGAATCAGAAAAGAACTTAGATAAAGAGATAAAGAGCTCTGTAGAAAACTTACATCCTAAAGTACGGAGAGTGAGGGGGGAATAGATAGGAAGGAAGTAGGGCAGTCTGCAGCGAGCAGCGAGAGGATAGGATCCATGTGGAGACTGTTCAAAGATGAGGCCATGGGGCTATGGGGTTCTGCATGGTAAGAATGTTTCTAATTGTTTTGATGTCAAAAGAGCCGGCACTGTACTTTCTCCCTGCCCCCACGCCCCCACCCCGCAAGCCTCAGAGCAATGTTTATTTCAAAACCAAATCGAATCCATATGTTTGTTTTACTCAGACTTGAGTCAGAAATGTTTTTTCATGTTATTTTTTAAGCAAGAGAGAACTTTTACCATGAAGACAGCCAAGAGGAATTTCTCTCTACCTTTGCTAAGTATATTTAAACGAACATTCAGGATTGAAGAATATAGTCATAAAATACAGGGAAAGTGGGGGAAAAGGAGGTAGGAATTCAAAAGTCACTGAGCAGGAAGGATTTTTCTAGCTCTGCGTGGTGATGCAGGCCTGTAATGCAGCTACTTGGGAGGCTGAGGCAGGAAGCCAATTTGGGCAATTTAACAAGATCCTGTCTCAAAATAAAAATCAAAAGGGACTGGAACCTTAATTCAGTGGGAAGCCTGGGCTCAATCTCCACGCCTGCACAGGAAAAGGAGGAGGGAGTGAGGGGGAGGAAGCGTTTCATAGCAATGCTGAATGTCGCAGTTCAAACTGAACATTGTGGGCTGCTTTGATCTGAATTTATGGCTCTTGCGTGTCTGTCCTTCGGGGCCTTTGGAAGGGCCCAGTACAACCAACAATAAGCTGGTTCTGACACCTCATCATGACTGCTGAATTGCTGTGAGCTATTTTTTAAATAAACTTTTTCGTGCAGAGGACTAGCTCTTAATAACTCCCAAGTTACAGTTCTTTTGTTTACTCCTTGAAAATGAGCCAACAGCATTTCAGAGAAGTGGGGCAACCGTAGAGTCCTCAAGGTTTGGCTTAATCTCTTCTTGTATATGGCTTTCTTCTCAAGTCAACGAGTGCCCCCTAAGTATTTGAGAACTGAAAACAGCCATGTAATTCAGTCACCTTTGCCTGGAGGGGAGTCCCCTCAAGACTTTAGAAGCTGCAATGACTCGCCAAAGCCCAGGATGAAAGCCAAACATTCAAAGGTGCCTAGTAATTTTCTAGGCTACGCTGGAGGAGCAGAGTGGACAGTGGGGACAGCACAGGTATGCACAGCTGGGCTCTGAGTTTAAATTTTGACTACACTCTGTAGCCTTGAGCAAGATTCTGAGAGACATCCAGAATTCAGGTGTGACAACACCTTGTGGGGCTATTGTGGGTGATAAGCAGACAGGACGTGAACATGGGACAGTTGTATACCAAGGGAGAGAGATTCGAAAGGTGCTAGGTGTCTCAGAGGTGAGCAAAAGGAGTGCAAAGAATTTAAAAACAATAATAAAACTGAGTAAAGATTGACCTGCTTTTTCTTGTTACAGTCAGTGGGCATCCAAAACAGTTTCAGTGATTAAATTCTTCTCTTATTGGGGGAGAAACGCTCCCACTCCTCCCCCACTTTTCCATACTCTTGGCTTAGTGACAGGTGCACAGTAGGTCTTCAGGAAATACTAGTTCTCTCTTACTGTACGTAGGTAAAAATCTGTGTGGAAATAATTTTAAAATAAGAAAACTCCCTTGTGGGGCCGGGGAGATGGCTCAGTGGAATAAGCGCTTCCCTGGCAAGCGCAAGGGTCTGAGTTCAATCCCTGGTTCTGCAAAAAAAGAAAAAAAAGAAAAAAGAAAAAGAAAAGAAAACTCGCTTGTGCATAAATTCTACTGCAGTTTAACTGAAGTAGAGTTAAAGGCATTGAAAAATGACAGATCGTAACTGCTATCAACTCAGTGGCTGATTACCATAATCATCTTCCCCAAGGACACTAAGAAAATTTAAAATTTTAAGTCTAAGAAAGCATTGATTTTACTTTGGGGATGGGGTTGAGATAAAGTCTCACTATGTGCAGGCTGGCCTCGAACTCACCGAGATCCTCCTGCTGTGGCCTCCCAAATTCAGGGATTCCAGGAGTGTGCCACCATGCCCAGCCTTGGTTTTTCTTCTTAAAGAAAAATGCCATGACATACATGTCGAAAAGGAAGCATTATAATACCTGAGTGCAAATAAAGATCAGATAGTAATGTAGAGGTCTTTTTTTTTTTTTGGTGGAACCGGGGATTGAACTCAGACCCTCAAGCTTGCCAGGGAAGCGCTTATTCTGCTGAGCTATCTCCCTGGCCCCAATGTAGAGATCTTTTACTGCAACTCTCTTATTTAAAGTCAGCATTCCTGGTTTGAAACAGTAGAAACTATGTAACAGAGGAACTGTTTACTGAAAAGCCACTGGACAGATCAGAGAACCAAGAGGAAGCCCGCAAAGCAAAGTTGGTAGGAATAAGGTAAGTGACTGGCTGGAACATGGCTAAAATTATCTTATTGAAACTGCTTTGGATTGTCTCTGAGGCAAAGCTCTGCAGCCTTTTGCCTCTCGTGTCACAGAAAGAATCTCTAAAGCTGTGTGCCATTCCTTCAGGACTCAAGGTCCCAGGCAGGGGTGCTGAGGTGAGCCAGTCCTACATGGCCTTCTGTGGGGCAGTAACTCCCTTATGCTGGCACATTACACTGGCATGAATGCCAAGTGGGGCCCTTCAGGTGCTCCATTCTGCAGAGAACCCTGGATGGGGAGGAAGAGCCAGTGACGCAGCCTGGAATGAGACGCTCCCAGGTAGGACCTGCTGGGGGCTGTTCACCATCTCCTAGCATAGACTTGTCATCCTTTCCTCGCAGTGGAAAATGATGGTAAGAAGATTTCAAGCTTAGCAGAAGTTCCCAGTCACCTGTCATGGGGAAGTGCCCCACTAATCCACACACCACTCGGGGATTCCACGAGGATGTGCCCTCTCAGGGATTCTATGTGGTTCCTGTTGGCAAACTGACCACACGGAAGGGACATAGCCAGGAGACAGTCAGTGAGGAACATCCTTGGTGGTAATCGAAGCATAGTGGCCATGCATGACGTGAAAGCCGCTTTATTGGGGTGGGCTGGAAGGAGTCTGAGTGCTTCACACAGGTTATGCAGGAGTGGGCGGCTCATGGTGAGCAGTCACGAGATCTGCACGTCCTTCCACTTTGATGCATTCCCATAGGCTCAGCTGCATTCGCTGCTTCTTCCTCTAGTTCCACTTCATGTATTTGGGGTCTCTGCTAGCAGTTGCAAACCCAGCTGTGATTGTTTTGTCTTTGTGATGTATTCAGTTTCATTAAATATTTTGGAAGATCTTGCATCTGTGGCAAGGTCTCATATAGGGTTAGCATAGTCCGAATAGTTTTCTTATGCTTATTATTTGCATTGTTTATTTTCCATCTCTGTCAATAGCAATGTATTTATCACCATACTTATACATATGTGTGGTCTTTGCCTTTTTATAGTCTTGATATAGGGAGAAAAACTGGTCTCGGGTGGGTGCTCCAAACGACATGGGGAAAAATGATCTCCCGACCTCACCTGCATGAGTTCGTGTTCTCTAAAACTGAAGAATGAATTTTAGGAACAAACGGAGGTTATGAGCAGAATATATTTATTGAGAGAAAGAAAGCTCCTGTCCAAGAGAGGGACAGGAGGGGGGCCCAAGCAGGTTGTTCCCCGGGAAGCTGTCTCTTCCAGGGACTTTTATAGTGTAAAACCATGCAGGGCTAAGGTGGAGAGAATGGGAACTCGCTTAGGTGGACAAGAGGTGGGACAAAACTATGGTCAACCAATGGGATTACAAGCACCATTGCTCAGGTAAAGTTGATTAGACCCAGCACCAAATGGCGTAGATAGTCACGTAGTAAGTGGGCATGAATGTAGAACAGGACTTGATCAGGCAGCCATCCAGTAGTAGTCGGATTAATGATTCTTCTGGCTCCCTCAGGGTGAGGATCAATCTCGGATGCCAATCTTTAGGGAGGTCAGCGTTTGTTTGATCTTTGATCTTGCTCCTGCCCAAGGCAGGAGCATCCGTCCCTCCCAGAGTTGCAAGACATCTTGTGTTTTGTGCTGTCTTCCTCGAGGGCCTGGCCCTGTCTGACTGCCTGTAACATTTCTGTCTAACTCAGCTGCCCACAACAGTCTGACAGTTACTGCTTTGTAAATGGAGTGTGCAGTTGTTATGTGCCATCAGTATGCTAGAGAGAAGCTGCTATCTGACATCTGCCTTCAACTTGTTCATCTGTACCTTCTTTTCTAAGAGCTATGTAATATTCTATTTTAATCCTATGGTCTTTTGAACTATATTTCCTTATAGATTTTTATACTGCTTATTCTACAGGTTGTAGAACTCACCCATCTCTTATTAAGCTAGATAGAGAACTCTCCTTGGACCTCACCCAGGCAGTTTATATTTGTAATCCCATGGAAAAGATACTGGAATTCCAATAGGTTAATTCTAATCCACTTCTTCAGTGCAACCCATGGTGGGAATAGAGACACCGAGGTGGATTTGTAGTTGTGGGAGCCAAGGAGTCCTATGGCCAGAACAAAGGCCTCTACGCAGGGCCAACCTCAGGTTTTATTAATTCATGGAGAGGAATGGCTTGGGGATGAGTGAGCGTAAGAGTGGCAGGAGCCCATGGGTGCTGTGAGCTGGCCAGGCAGGAGGCCTGAGCTCACCCAGGCAGGAGGCCTGAGCTCACCGGTGCAGCGTGCAGAGAAGGAAGTGCAGAGCCATCTGCATGGCGCAGGAGGGCAGCAGCAGCTGAGGTTCTGGGGCCCGTGCTTTAGCGCTGCTGTGTCATCGTTAGTGCCCTGGGGCGTCCCAGCCTCTGTCTCAAGGCCCCGTCCCAGCTGACAGCGTGGAGCATTGCTCCCCGTCTTCCCCTGTTGCACACCCATGCTTTGTGGCCTCCAAGGGGCGGGAAATGCCGCCCTGTCACCTTGCTTCAGAGACTGCGTGCACATCAGCACCTCCACCGGGCCCATCTGCATTGCCCAGAGCCAACTGAGGGGATAAGGACAAGCCCTAGCCCTAGCACACAGCAGGACACGGGAGTGGGGACAGGCTCAGCCAAGTGGAGACGACCGGGCTTCTTTCAAGGGGAGTCACCCAGGTGGTCCTCCATAAAGGCATATTAAGATTCATATTGTGCCACCTCCTGTACATTTAAGAAATGTTTAATATGATCTGCCCTCTTGACCCTCCTTGCTATCGTCATGTATTTCACTTGCACTTATGCTGTAATCTGCACTATCAATGGATTTTTGTCTTAAGCAGTCAGTTGTGTTATTAATAAGATTGTAAAGGAATAAATCCTGATCTGTTTCATTTAACCGCATGTAGTACTTACCATCTGAAGTGCTGTTTATTCCTCTTTGTCTTGGTTGTCAGCAGCGGGTCACTGATGCGTCAAGGTAGTGTCGATCTTGCTTAGAGATTGCTGGACTTCTGGGAGGTGTGGTTTCACCCCACTGAGAAATTATCAGGCTTTATTTCTGCTCCCTTGCACCACACCTCCCCCTCTTCCTTTCTCTCTTGCCTCAGTGAGAAAATCCCCCAAAAGACTTCCGAGCGCCGCCACCACCACCTCGTCCCAGGGCTCTCAGTGTTTCCACCCTCTACCTCTGCCCTCAGCTCAGTGCAGTCTCTGGGCTCTGGGCTCTGCCAGCCTCTGCTAGGAAAGTGCAGCAGCCCAGGTGGGCTGCGGGGCACGCAAGGCTCTCCCTGCAGGTATCCAATTGTACAGTCATTTGCGAAGGGGAGAGCAGTCTGGTCTGAGTCACTCCACCAGGTCAGAAGCAGGAGCATCTCACAGGATTAGTAAGAGATAAAGCAAGGTGCCGCCCAATTGGCCAGTAACTGTAAAGCAGTGAAGTCATACCCCGGAGAGGTTAAAATCATACAGGAGGAAAATGGTGCAGAGAAATTGTTATAACCTACATTAAAATTTTAAAATAGATTATTGCATGGATATTTGTTTGCTGCTGAGGACATTAAACTCTAGTCAGATGAGAGGGAGGGCAGAGGGAGAAAGAAGGTAGAAGAATGAGGAGGAGGAGAAGGAGGAGGAGGAGGAGGAGGAGGAGGAAACAGGGAAGGGGAAGGGGTGAGGAAGGAGGGGGAGGAGAGGAGGAGGAGCAGAAAGGGGAAAAGGAGAAAGAGAAGAAGGAGAGGAAGCAGGAGAAAAGAGGAGAGTAGAGGAGAAGAGGACAGGAGAGAAGAGGACAGGAGAGAAGGGGACAGGAGAGGAGGGGACAGGAGAGGAAAGGAGTGAACAAGAGAGGAGACTGATTCTGGCTGATAAAACACTGGCTTAGAGGCACTCTTCCTGAACTTTGTGCAATGCCCTAAGTGAACCAGCAGAGCTAAAGCAAAGGGCCTGGTGTGTGTATAACAGAACCTGCTGGAGAAGCTACTAAAAATAAGACCAAGGGCACATTTTGTGTCATGCTATATGTTCTCTTTTCTATGATCACATACTGAAACATAGGTGAACCTTGTGCCAATCACACACGTGCGCATGCATGCACACACATACTTTCACACATGCTGTATAGTTTCATTTACACGAGTTACCTCAAGCAGTCAAACTTATAGAGAAAGAAAGTAGACTGGTGGCCCCTGGATGCGGGGGTACGAGGTTGGGGACCTGCTCAGTGGGCCTAGCTTTGCTCTGTAGGACGAAGCGCTCTGGGGTTTGGCTGTGCAGTGTGTGCACAGAACACTGCTAAGCTGCATATTGGTAGAAAAGATACGTTTTGTGATATGACTATCTTGCTAAAATTAAAAAAAATTTAATGGAAACTTTTTCTAGCTTGAGGGAGAGAAATTTCTCAAGACAGTTTTGAGGCACATCATGTGGTGGCTTCAGAGCACTGAGAAGAGTGGGACATGAGGACACAGGCAGGAAGACACCTACAGGGCGCACATCCTAGGGTCGCATCCTGCCCCAGTCTCCTCTCAAGCTTTCCTTCTCTCCTTCCTGGCCCAATGCCGTTGTTCCATCATGAGCGCCCCACCGTGGTGCCCTGCCTACCACAGTCCAGAATCCACTGGGCCACATGACCACAGAGTGAATCCTCGGAAACCATGAGCCCACATAAATATTTCCTCCTTTAAATTGTTAGCCTCAGGTATTTTGTCATGGGGGGAAATATCTATCTAGTTCTTGCCTTTCCCTTTGTACCTGGGCTAGAGAATAAACAAAATCAAGGCACCAAAGTAAATGAAGATACTGTGGTGCACCCTGGATGGACCCATCCTTCTCCCTTTAAACTAATACCTTAAGACAGACCAGACAATGCCCCATATTCACACTTTATTTATCTACTATATCTTTCAAATGACAAGTTTAAGATCTGCAAATGTAATGTAAAAAGAATACCTAGCATGTTTCCCATAAAGATCTTTCATAGGAACTGTCCGATGGCCATGCTGAGGTGATGTTGACCCCACCGCAGTTCAGTGAAGGAGCTGACCTGGTCCCTGCGCTCTCTCTGTGGAGCCCCCAGGCTCTGACAAGCAGAAGCAACCCCACCTCGCAGGGTGAAGCTGCTCTGACAGCTCTGTTGTGCCCAGGCCGAAGTGGGGCCTGGTAGGTCAGGCGGACATTTATCCGGACATTCTGATCCTAAACTTTCTAATTCGAATTGCTGGAAATCAGAAAGGATTGCTGCACGACACTGTGGTTTGTCCAAGTAGAAAGAAAAAGGAAGAAAAATGGAAGAAGGAAGGAAGAAAAAAAGGAAGAGTGGTTGCAGGTTTTGATATTACTCAACAACTACTAAAAATTGGACTAGTGCCCATGTGATCAGAGATGGCCCGTAGGGATGGGTCATTAATTTAGTCAACCAGACTGTATCAATTAAGCATGGACCACATGCTGGCTACTCAGGCAGGTCATTACCCTATCCTCAAGGTGTGTACTTGTAACAAATTAAACTCTTTTTACCTTTTCTGTCTAAGAAGTGTTCTAGTCACCAAGAGCTCCTCTGCACCAGGTTCTGGCTCTGACGCTTGTCGCAGTGCCGTCTCATGGGAAACCACAGGCTCTGGTGCTGGGCTTGGTGCAGAGGCTGACGCAGAGCAGTCTCACGTTGTTTTGTTTGATGCGCACAGTTTATTTTGCGTGAGGCTGAAAATAGTGATCACTGAAATTCACTTTTTTTTTTGTTAGAGTAAGAAGCCTTGGGGCTGGAGAGATGGCTCAGTGGTCTAAAGCACCTACTTGAAACAAGCTTGGCAATGCACAGGGACCGCGGTTCAATCCCCCAGCACCACATGCCAGCCAGCCCCGTCCCCTGGTGGGCTGAGCTGGCCACACACACACACACACACACACACACACACACACACATAAATAAATAAAAAGAAGCCTTTTTTATTAGACATTTAGATTTCAGAGAAATTTGGAAATCTGTGGTTATAAACAAAAGGCATGTAATTACCAAGGGCCTTGGAGAGCTACATGTATGTGCACATATATGGGAACATATAAATGTAAATGTTCCAAACAATCAAAGTAAAATGTCCCCAGCCTCAAGGAAGGTTCATTCTGCTGCTGACCTGGGAGTTTCTAACCTGGCCAGGCTGCGTCCCTTGGAAACTGGTGGTTTCACAGGTTCCTCTCTCGCATTTTCTTTCTCTGGAAGGGAAGGAATCAGGGTCTACATGTGAAGCCCCACCAGAGGCTGTTAGAGGCCTATGGAACTATTGTGTTGCTGTTGACTTTTAGGACAAGGGTCAAGAGGCCTACTGAAACACATTTTGTCCAGCATCAGTTTTTTCTGAAATAAACACAACAAAAGCATACTATCTGGAACAACAGCAGCAGCAGAGGCTCAGCAACACATTTTGAAAGGGGGCGATCATTTAGTCCTTGGCCTCAGTCTCAGTGGAGCTCAGAATCCAGTACTGTAAATGGACGCTGACTTTTCATGGCTTGTTTACTCAACAAGTAGTTTTTAACTGTTTACTCTTGACAGACACTTACCTGGGGCAATAAGATGATAGAAACAATGAGAAAAGTAGTAAGTTTGGGTTTATTAACCAAACTTACAATCGTAAATTGAAACCCTAGTGTCGTGTCTATGCCGGCAGTACTGGTACAGAGAACCACTACTCGGCACCCATCCTGTAGCTGGTCCTGGCTGCTGTGAGAGGGAGGGCCATTCTTGTAGCTAGTGTTGCACTGGCTTCTCATGCAGTGATTGTTGTTGACAATAACTTGACAGTCGGGATCCTCAAGCTTTTCCTTTGTGCATTTATGTTCAGACACCAAGTTTTCTTTCCGTCTGTTGCCACTGCCAGAGCCAAGAACCAGTTGCTGCATGTTGTGTTTAACGCATAGCTGTCTTCCACATACTGCAGTGAAATCTGAGCTCCTTTAAAATCACAGTCTGTGTCATTATAGGATTTCTAGCGCTTTCAAAGGATGGCCCCGACCCCCGCAGGAAACGCATGACCCCAGCTTCACCTGCTTCTCCGATTTCCAACACAAAGCAGTAACTTCCTCTGCTCTCCTATGATGAAAACAATCGTTGTAACAGGGAGGTCTTCCTTAACGGATGGAAAGCTACATTAGAAGAGGTTGGCTCACTTGGTTATGGGGAACGGTAACCCCCACAGGATGCTAGCTTTAAACTGGAGGACCAGAAAAACAAGTCATCTAGTTCCTGTACAAGTCCAGAGGCCTGACAATTGGGGACTTCTGGCTTATGCCCAGGTCTGACAGCCTGAAACACCAGGAGTGCTGAGATCCGAGCGCAGGAGACAGTGGAGCCTTCTCTCCCCACTTTTAGGAAACAAACTCATTCCTCACTGGCCTTTTGTTCTATTTACACCCTCAGTGAATGGGCTGTCGGCATGGGTGAGTTTGGGTCTTCTCTACTCAGTCTGCTGATGGCAAGGTTCTCCCTCACAGACACGCAGGGACAAGGATTTACCAGCTGGCTGGGCATGTGTTGGCCCACGCAGGCACCCTGACAGATGAAACTATCATCCCTGGGGTGCAGTGTGACCTTTTTCATGAATCTATATGTCTCACAAATATTGCCGAGTGCTGATGAGACACAGGACACTTCCTCACCCCTGGGCTTCTAACTGCACAGGACAAGCCTGACCCCGGGCTCAGTCTCGTGAGAGATCTGAGGCATAGCTAGTGGTGCTGGGAAACACAGGGCCGCAGCTCGTGCCAGGGAGGCGTAACACAAGTGGTCAATTCCGGAAGATCTTGGGAGGAAATTTGAAAATTGATGCCTGCAGGATGATAAGACAGGAGGAATGGGATTCTTTTACGGCTGGCTGTGGTGTGTGTTGGCCTAGGGCGCAGTGAGGGGAAATCTTCCAGAGCTTTCGATGAGCAGGCAGCCTGCTGCAGCACGAGGGCCACTGCTGCCACCAGCGGAGGCGAATGAAAGGACCTGAAAGGAGATCCGCTGGAGATGACTCTGAGCTTGGCCTGAGTTTGATTTTAGGCTGGCTTGGAGCTCACTGGGTAGCCCAGGTTGCCCTTGAACTCCTGGCAATCCTCCTGCCTCAGCCTCCTGAAAGGTGCACTGCAGTTGCGTGCCACCATGCCCACCACGAATTGGAAGATCTCTTCCTTTGCTGTGTAGCTGTGTGGCTCAGGACAGCTGCTTGCGTCATCGGAGCCGCCCTGTCATTGTCTGTGAGATGGAGATGGCCATCGCCCTTGCTTTCCATGGCTGTGCTGGGGGTTAAAGAGAAAAATTCCCAGGGACTTAGTGCGGTTCTTGGCAATTAAATTTTAAATCAATATGAAGTCCTGTCATTTCAGTACATTATGTATCTTCCCAGCCTAGCAGCTGGTATTTTTTCTGATTAAAATGTAAAACCCTGAAAGAATTCCTGAGAGGTTGGCCTAAGTGTGTAAGAAGCCTGGTTTCTCCTCACTTCTGGTTTGGCGCCAGGTCACAGCTGTTTGTGAGGAGAAGGTCTTAGAAACCCGGTGGGCTGGCTGCTCGATGGAGGGTCTGCCCTTGCAGGCCCTGAGAGCTGGGAATCCACCCACGGCACTCAGCCGAGCTGCAGACAGGAAGCCACGTGGTGGGCTCACAGGATTAGAACCAAGGATCCTTATGAGCTTGGATATTCAGAATACTGGAGCCATAGCCCTGGGGAAGCAATGGGGACCACTCCCAATCCCTTGAAAGTATTGTTTTGTGCTCCTTGTGCCAGTGGCAGATGACATCTAGAGGATGTCTGCCACCCCTTTGCCCCTTCCCTGCTCTCCTAATTGCTGCCATGTGCCCACCTGCCCCCCCCCCCCACAGCCCTAGTTGGGTCCCTATGCCAGGGTCACAGCTGCTCTGCATGACAGAAGCAGGTCACTGAATAATAACATGCCTGAGGGTTTCCTTGTCAGAGCCGTTTCCTCCCAGAAATGGGGCCCAGGACTGTGTAGGGGGCTTTTGGCCTCAGGCTTTAAAATGTTCCGAGCTCAGAGCATGGGGCCAGGACCTTCAGTCCTAATTTGGCCCAATTTTTTTGAGAAAGGACTGGTTTCCTGAAGCCCTTCGGATTCCTTGTCCACAGCTTTATTCTTCCTATTACTCCTCCATTAATAAATTACCCAAACCTGTGTCCAAAGCACCCTTGAAAGAGGAGGCCCCGGTCCTCACCACTAAGGGCTGAGGTCCGACTGACCCCAGAGCTAGAAGTGTGTGTTAGCGCCTGACCTCTCAGTTAGCAAGGGGAGCGTGGGGTTCGCGCTGCAGCTCAGATTAAACCCAGGGCGTCAGCCGCCTGAACTCCAAGGGGCTTGTTGGGAAGCTGACGCACCATCTCGTTGGCTAAAACTCGCTGACTTGGTGATGACTGATGACTGCAGTGACAACACTCGCCTTTATCTGCTTTTCCAACGTTTGCCTTCAACAATCTTTGCTCTTCTTTTTAATTTTTATTAGTAGCACCTGTTTGCAGAGCATAATATTTTCATTCCCCATGTGGAGCAGGCACATGTACACAACGCATTTTAATTCCTTCTATTTGCTGCTATGGCGGCACAAGCCTCTAATCCCAGACACAGGAGGCTGAGGCAGGAAGACTGCTGTGAGTTTGAGGTCAGCTTGTGCTACACAGTGGGACCCTGTCTCAGAACAAACACACAAACAAGCAGCCTTCTAAAAGTCCCCTTTCCTTCCCATCCATCTCTTGGTCTCCTTCCCATTTGAGAAAGATCTGTCTCCATACCTTCAGTTGCCTCTTAGTTGCTCTTTATGCTTTGGGATGCGATATTTGCACCTGTGGGTCTGATTGGTCGCGCCTCACGCTGCGGCCTCAAGGTGCGCCCATTTCGCTCCAAACGATTCAGGTTCGTCTTGCTTTATGGCCGAGCGGCGTGCTGCACCGTGCATCAGTACTGGAGCAGTTTCTTTATCGTTCAGCTTTTTATCTAGTATAAATCTCAGATATTATCTGCATAGTGCTCAGTAATCTTCCGAGTAACATGAGTAGTGTACTATTTTTTAAATTTTTTATTTTTTGCAGTACAGGCTGGCCTTGCACTCGCTTATGTATCCCAGGCTGGACTCAAACTCACAGCGATCTTCCTGCCTCAGCCTCCTGAGCTCGGGCACTGCAGGTGTGCACCGCCATGCCCGGCTTTCAGTGCTATACTAGTATGCTCTTTTCAGAGATGAAGAAAATCTATCCGAGAAGGGAGGTAATCTACCCAAGGCCGCGCAGGAAGAGGTAGCAAAGCCCAGGTCGGAGCACGTTCTTCCCAGTGACCTGTGAAATGCGCTGCTTGCGAACTGCGTGCTGGTGCACAACTGCCGAGGTGTGTAGACTTGTTGCCTTTTCTGTTACATACGATCAAAAAGAGTCATAAGGATTGAGAGATTTAATGTATCTAAAAGAGCGTAGGAAACAGTAGCGAGCCGTCCGTGTTTAAGGACATTACAAGAGTGTTGGCTGATTTCTCCAGCTCATTCTGGCCTGCGGAGGGGCGGACCAGGGCTGGGACGCTGCGCTAGCGCTTGCTGGGGATGGGACGTCGCCGAGAGTCCGGTTAGACCTGTTGGTTCTCCGTATCTCCCGCGATGCTGAGCCGTTTGCCGCCAGCGTGAATGGGGCGGCTTCGGGGAGCTGTTTTCTGGGGCTCCCTCATGCCCCGTGGCCAACGCCAGTCCGGCGCCCGCTCTGTGCCCGTGCCAGGCAGTCACGGCTTGTGCCTTCATGGAACTTGCCGCTACAAGGAGATTAGCATTGGATGAACACAAAAAGAATGACTTTTGTTTCTGAGGAGAGCTCTGAGAGGGAAAGCTGATGTTAGGAGAGAAAAGCAAGGAGTGCTTGCAGGACCAGGAGGCCATGCTTGCCTAAGTGCAGTGTAAGGTGCGATGAGGAGGGGGAAGGGGAGGGGGACGGGGAGGGGGAGGGGAGGGGGAGGTGGAGGTGGTGATGGTGGTGGTGGTGGTGGTGTGAGCTGGGCACTGGGCAGGCAGCTGATGCTCTGGGCTCCAGCAGGGCACACTGTGAGTGCTGACGCTAAGTGTTTCACCAGTATTATTTCATGTCATCCACAGATGCCCTCTGAGTTAGCTGCTACCTTTATTCTTAGTTTATGAATGAGTAAAACCAAAATAAAATGAATCATAGCAGGACAATAATATTTAAGTGCTACAATGGGGACCCCTATTCAGGCAGCAGGATTTTAAAATTCAAGTTGAAAATGAGTGTAGTGGCGCACATCTATAATCCCAGCACTTGGGAGGCTGAGGCAGGAGGATTGTTGTGAGTTTGAGGCCAGCCCAGGGTACCTAGTGAGTTCGAGGCCAGCTTGAACCACAGAGTGAGACCCTGTCTCAAAACAAAACAAAGGAAAGCAAAACAAAACAAAAATTCACAGCTTAAACCATGATACTGTTTCAAATAAATTAGTTGCAGAGAGTAGACGCTATTTACAGTAGTTGATTTGAGGTACAGTTCTAACTGAAGGAAGGTTGTGCAGATCACTGATAGTAAGTCTTTATTTTCAGCGCCTCAGCGGGCACTGAACCCATCCATGTCTCTTCTGCTAAGAGGGACATGACTAGGCTTTTGAGTGTCAGCGCAGGCAGCTGCAGGGTAAGGCAAAGGATACAACGGGGAGGACCAACTCTCAGAATGGCCAGGCGCACCCACAGTTAGCTGGGAGCCTGGATGGAGCAGAGGAGGTGGAGTCATCCTCTCTCGGTCTCTTTGCCTCTGTCTCTGTCTCTGTCTCTGTCTCTGTCTCTGTCTCTCTAACCCCCCCCACTTCCCCCCTCCCTTCTCTCCCATCCCCTCTGGAGTCTGCCTACCTTTCTCCTGCCTTTGGACATCAGAGCTCCAGGTTCTTCTGCCTTTGGCGTCCCACACTCTTGCCCGCACCCCCTGGTCTCTTGGGCCTTCAGCCCTGTGCTGCTGTGAGTGACACTCCTGGCTTCCTTGGTTCTGACGTCTTCAGAGTCGCCCCAAATGGTGCCGCCAGGTTCTCCAGTGCTCCAGCTCCCAGGTGACCTACCACGGACTTGTCCTCTGCAATCATGTCTGCTAATTCTTCGATCATTTTTTCCCCTCTTTCTTCTCCTTCTCCTCTTCATCCTGAATTCAGTAACAACGTGGCAGAAGATCCTAACCTCCCACCAAAAAGGAAGATGGAACCAAAGCCTCGGCTCACTCACCTGTCCATCCCTTGGGGTATGCTGTCATCTTGGGAAATGGGCATGAGGCCGCGTGAGCTCATCCTAGGTTCCCGACCCTGCCGAGAGTTTCCCAGCAGCACAAAGGGCTCTTGGACAAGGGATGAAAATGGGAAAGTGAACCTATGCCCCTTCGGCATCATCCAGCCTCCCGGATTCAACCAGCCTCTCACAGCCGCCAGAATTTATGTGCAAATAAAGTCTTTGGACAATTTTTTTCTTATTTCACCTAACATCCAGATACTGGGTCCTTTTGCCTAGAGACACAGACTTGGACGTCACCATGTCCACAGCCTTTGGTGGTGTGTGGATCTCCTAGGAATTTCTGTTAATTCCCAGAGTCTGTTTGCTAAACCTCTTTTTGGAAGCATAACTACATAGATACGATCTAATCACTTGTTGAAACTCTAGTATATTTTGTTTGGGAATAAATCCTAGATATTAAGTTTATAAGGGTCTTATATCTGTTTGATAATGGGTATTATTGTTTGTAGTTAGTAGCATAGTAGTAATTTTCTGACATTTATACTTACCCTTCTTTATTTTTCATTTTGATTAACATATCAATGTATTCAAGTACATTTCATTCGTGTGTATTAATGGGGTTCAGTGTGATATTGTAATCTATGCACACAGTGTCCTATTTCCCTGTCCTTATACTTTGTCTCTATTTGGCGCCTTTGCATTCCTCTCTGCTATATGTTCAGAATGTATGTGCCGGGCTGTCCTGAACTGCAGGCGTCCGCGGCGCCGCAGAACGCCAAGCTGCGCCCCCTCTTCCTGGGCCTCGCTGTGCGTCGTCCAACCTCCCCACTCCGTGATCCCCGGCCGCTTCCAGCCTTCACTAGTTACTGTTCTACACTCAGGCTGCCCTTCTTTTTGGGTTAAGCTTTCTCACACGAGACAGAACATCCGTTATTGTTTTTTCTGTGTCTGGTTTACTTCACTTAACACCATGCCCTTCAATTCCTTCCACTTTGCGCCGCACAGGTTTTCTTTCTTCTCTATGACCAAATTTCATCATATTTCACCATCTTTCATATGTGTATGTTTTCATATATATGTATTTGTGTTTGCTAAGTCAGACAGTTCACAGACTGCTTTGTAATGAAAGTATCTGTCTCTACACATATCACCTTTTAAAAAAATCCTTGCAGCCGTGAGTGGCCATCTAAGCTGACTGTGCATCTTTGCTACTGTGACTGGTGTGACAGTGGCTCCTGCTAATTTCCCAATATTTTAACATGTGTTCACCAAAGTTTTAACTATAATAGCCAGCGTTTCTCAACCCTTCCCATCTCTCTAGCCTTCTCCATTCTTTATATTTCTTTATTTAGAAAGACAAAATATTTTCTTCCAAGACAGTAAACTTCTGGAAAACTTATACATTATTGTTATACTACCCAGGGCTGGGAATGGAAGTAAATATTTACAGTTTGTGAAAAGATCTCCACGCGAATTCCTCTGTGCAGATGGAGAAATGTCACGGATGCACTAAATCCTTCCTGAAAGAGGGTGGACATACATATGCACATACATACATACATATTGAGTGAAGAAGCGGGGATTTCTGGCAGGCCCGCATTTTGTTTTTTGTGTTTTCCAACTCAAACAGTTCACAGACTGTTTTGTAATCAATAGTGTCCTCCCAGATGCCATCAGATGCCAGCAGTCCTGGGTCCCTTTGGATTCTAAGTTTCACGTGAAAATAGACAAGATGAGAAGCTCTCTGATGCCTCTTATCCCGATGATGGTCGCGGTTTATTTTTGCTATTATTGTTCCTGTTCTTGTGCTTCTTGAGGGTGCCTTTTCTCAGGGAGTGGCAAAAACAATGAGGTGGGCAGGACGCCTGCAGCAGTGGAGCCGAGCCTGGCACCATGGGGATGGCGAGCCCAGGTCGCCGCTGTCATCGCGGGGGAGGGGCTCAGACCCTGTCTGTGTGGTGCTGCCCGTGCAGTCACCTCCACGGCCAGTGCGTGGCAGCTGGGGAGTGAATTGCAGTCTGTAGCTCAAGGCTTAGCAGGGCTCTTGTTATCCTCATCACAAAGAAACTTTTAAATTTACGACTTGAGTACTAGCTATTTCATAAACTCCACTAGTAATTCTTTCAGTTTGCTTTTGTGCAGGGCTGACCTGATGAGCAAACTGTGTGTGTCCTTCTCTTTGTATTTGTTGAAATAGACAAGTATTAGGCGTGGAGCTAAGAGAGCAATGATTTCATTTGCATTTCAGGAAATACACTTACCGGTTCATGCTTTTGTTAACAGCGTATTTTGCAGTACCAAATTATTAAAATATGTGGATAATGCTTACTAGTGCTAATACAGTAAGCAGAAAATAGTCAGCACGATTATCATTAAACATGGCCTTCCACATCTACTGAGCAGTCTTGGAGGCTGTGCTGCTTGACAACCTCTATAAATGCAGAAGCTACCTGATAAATGAGAGCTGTCGCAGGCCTGATCCGCACAGGACTCTCCCAGCACCCAGCCTGTCTGCCAGGAGAAGCTGTTCTCAGCTCGGCACTTGTGTCCTCAGCAAACACAGGATGTTGTGAAAGAGACAAGATGGAGCACAGAACCTTCCAAACTCCCAGACATCTGAAGACGCCAAGACCAGGCATGGTGGAGCACACCTGTAATCCCAGCGCTGAGGAGGTGTCTACACTAGATGCCTCAAGCTCCTTGCCTACTGCAGCATGACACACCCAGAGAACTTTGACCACTGGCGTTTACTAAGATCTTCTCGCCTGATGTCCTTTGCTTTCTTTCAAGATCTACCAAAAAAAAAAAAAAAAAAAAAAAGAGCCATCTTCTCTTTGCTCCCTTGCCCTCTGCCTCTATTGAGGCACAATAGATCCCACACTGAGCTGTTCTGATACAGGCCGGTGGTCTCGGCTGGTATCTGCTCCACCTCATTTCTTACAGCTGCGGCAGCGAACTCTTTTTTTCTGAGGTTATGGTCACTAGTACTTAATAAGCATTTCTTTTTATAAAGTATGCAAGGATTTAAAAAGATTTTTTTCTTTTTATTTTTTTTTTATGTGTTTCATACAGGGTCTCACTGCATAGCTTGGACTTATAGTGGGCTTCCTGTTTTCAGCCTCCGCAGTGCTGGGATTACAGGTGTGCTCCACCATGCCTGGTCTTGGTAGCCTGCTCAGCGTGCCCAGGCCAGTGCAGCATGTGGTGCCGGGATCAAACCCCGGTCTCTGTTCTTGCCTAAGCAGGCACTTAGTCCACTGAGCTATCTCGCCTTCCCTAAAAAAAAATTTTGTTTGGTGGTACCAGAGATTGAACTCAGGACCTTGCACTTGCCAGGCAAGCACTTACACCACTGAGTAGCACTTACTCCACTGAGCTGACTCCCTGGCCCTAAATATATTTTATTTTACTTTTTTTCTTTTCAAATTTTATTGATAAACAAATAGCAATGAGACAGTTTCAAATCAAATCGGAAGTACAGTTTCAACAAATAACACACTACATATATTCTTCTTAGTGATTGCTGTACAAGATGCGGACTTGTGATCCTATTTACAAACACCATTAGAACAAATCATTCTATTCATTAAGAGAATGCAACTATATAT
>NW_004524620.1:8937694-8954738 GCF_000260255.1 Octodon degus | reverse complement strand
GAGGGTCCGGCCCACGCTGCGCCTGGGCTGGGACTGGTCCCGCCGGCGCAGGGTAGCAGGAAGCTCTCCACACACTCACCGGATCTGGGCTAGGACTGGGTCTGGGGGTTCCCGGAAGTTGGCCGAGAGTATGTTTTATTGCCATTGGCCTCAGTCAAAATTTTGTTACCATGTTTTGAACTTAGGACCATGCACCTGCCAGGCAGCTGCTTATGCCACTGAACTACATTCCCAGCCCTTAGTCAAAGTCTTAACAGTTACTATGAATGGCATAGGACACAGAGCAATGAGGTACATGCAAACCAACACATGGAACACAAGATCTTGACAGTGACCCAGGACTGCCCACACTGAATAAAGGATGGCTGTCCCCCCACACACACTGTTTGTGCACCACTCTACTTGACTTGCTAGGCTTAGAAATACAGAGCTCCGGAACACTAAGAGAGGGGCAAATTTCTTCAATGATGGTAATAGAATATATTTGCTACGGATCACACTGTAACCACGGGGATCAAATTGTGCAACAAGTAGAACTAATGGCTGTGCCATCCCATTTTAGAACCTCCCACTGCACACGTGCTTCTAGCAAGAGTGTGCATGTAGCCTCCGACTTTGGCATACTGAGTCTCAAAGATCTCCGCATGTATGGCTTCCATTGGCGCCCTTGGCAGCCCTGGGGGTGGGTGGCTGGCCCTGCTAGTCCCTTTGTCAAGCCCTTGTTCAGCTGGCTGCCCCTTTTGGTCACTAGAGGTTTTCAATGTACAACTGAAAAAACACATTGAATTTTATGGAATAGTCACATGCTGTTTCATGTCTGGGATATGTTCTAAGATATCCATCATTAATTAGCCAGTTTTGTCTTTCTACAAACAGTACAGGGTATGCTTAACAAATGTAGCTGGTGTATAGGTCAATCATTCCATAAAGTCTTCTTTTATTTTAAAGAGAAAAAAATTAAAAATAATTATAAAACAGTTTCAAAACAGGCTGGTAGGATAGTGACAATAATTAATACACCAAATATTGTTATATTCATAATAGTTGTTCAGACTACAAGATATAGGCATAAAATATTATCCAAAAAATATTAGTACAAACCTTTCTCTCTTTTTGTATTTTATGGCAGGGTCTACAGGGTGTTTAGGGTCTCACTACTAGGTCGGACTCGCAGTGATCCTGCTGTTTACAGCCTCCCAAGAGCTGGGATTACAGGCACACCACCACCACGCCCAGTCTCAATTGCTATCTCAGTGCGCCCCAGGGGCGGGGCCAGCATGGCAGGCCCCAGGATCAAAGCCCTGGCTCTGTGCCTCAAACCTTTCTTTTTAACAACTAAGAGATACTAGCTGTATAATTATCCTTAACTATCTTGTGTATGCATGTGTGTGTGTCTATATATATATATATATATATATATCTCCAAATATATAGTTATATATAATAACATACATATTTTTTCCTTTTTCCTTTCTTTCTTTCCCCATTCTCCTGTCACAGGTTTAGTTTATAGTTTGTATATATCACAAATTTTTTGTGGTCTTGAATATCCAATCCAGGACTTTGTATGTGTTAGGCAACTGTACTAACCCTGAACTCTTTCCCCAGGTCTGTAAAAATCAAATATTTTTTTCTATTTTTAGGTGCTTATGTTGTTTCCATCTTTCTTTTTAAAATAAATAATACCTTGATATGCCATGTCAGCCCTGCCCCTGGGGTGAGATGGCGAATGAGGCTGGGCTTGGTGGCGCGCCTGTAATCCCAGCTCTTGGGATCACCTGAAAACAGGAGGATCACTATGAGTCTAATCTGGGTAGTGAGACTAATTACATTTTTAAAAAAAATACCTGGATGATCACAGCATAACATGTTAGTTATCAACTTACAAAATTATTTATGAAAATTATAAACTTCTGTTTCATTTCTTGATGGCTCAAGTTCCTTGTGATACTGCGTAAACTGGGTCATTCTCTCACAGAGTCAAAGAAGAAAATCAGACAGAAAGAAAGCAGCCAAAAAGAGTTTATGGGAAGTTCAAGAAGCAAGAATGCTCCCTGTAGTCAGGAGTGGTCTGAGGTGGGGGTGTCACATGGCCTCTTTGTCTAGGGTCTTCTGTGAATGATCGTCCCAGGGTCCAGAAGTTACTCATCACCTGTGGCATCACAGGCCCAAAACAACCAATTGAGATCCAGGCTTCCTAATGCAGAGTTCAAAAGTAAAACTAGATGCTCAGCACCCTGCACTGCTCAAAACCAGCCCAAGCTGGGATATATGGAGGGACTGCTACCTTGGTCCATGCTATTCTGCCTGTTTTTAATCTTGATTTTTATCATTTTTTCCTGTGTTTACATCTCTGAGCTTAACTATCTGAATGGCTTAATTCTTAGCTCACATACATATTGTTTTCTTTGTAAGGTTAAGCAGGGTCCTGTCCCTTGCTAGCCAGCTTTTTATGAACTAAGTAGCTAAACTGCCTCCAGCATTTTAAGTGATTTTTTTAAGTTAAAAGGACTAACATTTTCAAACTCTGTAGTTAGCTGCAAAGACATAAGGCTTCCCTGAAGGATCTTTCTCTTGCACTAGTTGGGTAGGAACATACCTGTCTAGTATTTTCCTCACTAAGCTGTTTCTTCCAGGGACTTTTATAGAGTAAAACCATGCAGTAAGGCAGTTCTAAGGTGGAGAACAAGGGACCTCGCTTAGGTGGGCATGATGTGAGACAAAACTATGGTCAACCAATGAGATTACAAACACCATTGCTCAGGTAAAATTGATTAAATCCAGGACCGAATTGGGAAGTGAGTCACAGAGCAAGCAGTGTGAATATAGAACAGGGGTAGCCAGCTGGTAGCAGCTGGATCACTAACTCTTCTTGGCTTCCTCAAGGTGATGACCAATCCTGGATGGTTATTGACAAGTTATGGCCGGAGTACAGACTGCTAAATTATCATGGCCCTGATCCAACATGGCTGAATCCCCCAAACAACAGCTTATCTCCCCAGTGACCACTTCCTCCCTATCCACTCCAGGCCTGGGTACAACTTCCTTTTACCTTTCCTGCCCACACAAGGGAGCCTCCAGTCAGCTCCTTGTGAGTCGCTGAACCTGTTCTGAGGCTCCGCCCCAGCAAAAGTCTCAGGCTCCCTGTCTCAGGTTCAAGGATTTCCCCATCTCCCTGCCCCATCCTCTCTGTGTCTTCAGAGCTAATAAAGGCTTCCCCTCCCCCATTTCTGCTTCTCTGCTGCGCTGCTGCTGCCCCCCTTGCTGCCCCTGCCACCACCATTGTTGCTGGCACTCAAACCTATCAGTTATCTTTAGGGAGATCAGCATTTGTTTAATCTTTGGTCTTTAGGTCTGGCCCACAGGAGGGGCACCTGCATCCTTCGCTCTCACAGTTGCAGGGTTTCTTGTCTTCCATGCTGTTTCCTTGAGGGCCTAATCCTGTCTGACTGCCTAAAATATTTCTGTCTAATTTAGCTGCCTACAAGAAGAATAAAAGTGCCATCCTCACAGGGTTGTTGGGGCATTAAGCGATGTAGTTACTGGGTTTCGGGGTGCTGTAGTCTCCTTTTAGAGTGGTTTCTAGGTCTTTCTGTCCTGAGCAAAGAATTGCTCAAGTGCAAACAGTAGCAAAATTTTATTAAAGATAGAAAAAGTCCAAAACAACAAAACCAAAATAGGCTCTGGAGAGCAGATTTGGGCTGAGCAAATGCAGGTAAAAGTGCACTTAACAGAGGGGGTGCCACCACGGAAGTGAGACCCTTCTGGGAAAGTCTCAGCGGCTACAGAGTCTTTCTGTGCCACCTACTCCTCTGGCTGAGGTCAGCTCTAGCTCATCCAACAGAAAACCTGAAAAGACCACATTTAGGGTTTTAGGAAGTGCTTTGCACACGTGTTCTGGAATTTTGTATTTAACAGGTCCCACCCACTTCCCCAGCCCGCTTCGCCATGCCCCAGTCTCCTGTCTCAATGAGAGCATTATCCCAAATTGAAATGAAGCCCAGGCCACAAGAGTCTCTGAGCATGCAAAGCTTGCCAGACTTCCTAAGAAAACTTAACTTGCTTGATTTGCAAACACAAGCAAAATTTAACTGGAGCTATTTCCTAAAAATGCCTACAACATGGAAAAACAGAACTTAAGCTCAGCTGGTCAGAAGCAACCAGCAACACCAGAAAGTACAACTGGAAGCTTTCTAATGGGACATGCCAAACAAGACAACTACAAAACCGAAAGCAATCAAATGTTTTCTTTGCTGTGTTGTTCTATAAAAGCCTCCCCTTTTGAGTCCCCCCAAACTCCTGAACCACTCCTGATTCGGTCCTGCTTAGTTTGTGAATTGTTGTTTGCTCAAATAATCTTTCAAAAGGAATTTTTTTTTTTTTTTTTTTTCAGTACTGGGGATTGAACTCAGGGCCCTCAAAAGGAAGTCTTAGTTTGTCTTTTTAATAGAAAAAGGTAGCTTTTTTTTTTCTAAAAGCTTTAGAAATATTCATTTAAAAATTCATCATGCAATTAATAATGTTTTCAAAAGTCATGATCTTAGAGCAAATGACATAGCTGGTACTCACTTATCCATAATATCCTGTCACGTGGATCCGGAGAAGAACATTGCCAACACGCCACCCACACAGAGTAAATCTCCTGGGAGGCCATAGAGTGTCTCAGTAATGGGCTGAAGCAAAGGTTTGTTTGCCAAATGATCACATCCTCAGTCCTGACCACATTCCTGCGTATGCTCGGGGAAACCACCCAGGACAGCCTCTTGCTGATTAGATTTTGAGCTAAGACTCTTGACATAATAAAACTCTTATTTGGTTTGGTTCTGAAGGTAACAACAGTTTTGTTTGACTAAAGATGCTATAAAGCTGCACTTAGATCACTTAGGAATCAGCTATGTTTGAGACAACGTAGGCATTTCAAATCTTTACATCAGTTTTATCGAGATTGAAATGATTTCTAATATATCCTACCAGCAGAAGTTCTCCTAACAACAACTGTCCCTTTAAATACTGTAAAGGAAAAACATTTCCCCAGCCCTAGTTTCTCATTGTAAAACTAGATCCGTAGTTGTAAAAAGTGCTGCGAATTTAAGGTTTCAAGGAGTAGATGTTGATAAAACTTTTTTGTGTGTGTTTATCTCTCCAGGAAGCAGTCACCATAAAACACTTTCCCCTGCCTCTTGATGGTAAGCAGATGCCACACACCCCAAACAGAGCCCAGGAAAGCTTAGCCTGTCGGGCAGAATCAGCCAAAAGGGTCTGAAGATATTTACTTGGCCAAGATTTATGTTGCACTGAAGTTAATCTAATCTTAGAGGAAACCATCCATTTAATTAATATTTATGCATACTAGTAAATAATTTGAAAACATACGCTATAAATTTCTAATACGGAATGTGAATGGAAAATGTGCCAGTGCATTGAAGATTTGACAGTAGACCTAGAGCACGGTTTGAGGAAGAAGAAACTCCCGCCCTCCTTGGCTGGTACCTCTTCTCCGAATTCCCAAATTGTAATGTGTAAAATAAAGGACCATTCACTTACACAAATGACAACTTCTTTTTAAGTGAGAGAGAACTTGGTGATGCCTCAAGCACCCTAGAAGTATAAGGACACTTTCAGCTTAAAAATCAGCTTTTTGAAAGATACTTTTAGGTTTATTCATTCTGCTACATGTCACTAGACAGGCCATCATGCATGTCCGTGTTCCACTTCCAGTTTAGACCATTGAGTTTTGGGAATTAAATAAAATCACGCATGTAATATGAAATCACAAACCATGACAACATATGTAGAGATCAAACATGCACAATAACTGTTGGGAGAATATTTTAAGCCTTATGTTGTTCCTGGTTTCCCAAAACACTATTCTCTTTGCTTCAGTCTTGGCTAACATAGTTCTGGCTAAAGCCAGATTGGTGAGCCAGCAGTTTGTTAGATCGTCTGGAGGGCGAGAACTTTTTGCAACTTTTTGCTTAGAGCTGCAGTTCTCAAACGCTTTGGTCTCAGGGTTGCATTTCACCCTAAAAACTTAGTGAAGGTTCCCAGGAGTTCTTGTTTAGTTTAATCATAGCAATCTGTATTTGCTATATTAGAAAACAAAGCTGAGAAGTATGTAAAACATTTATTAATTATTTTAAAGGAAAACATATTTGTTCCATGTAAACTTAACTAATATTTTGGTGAGCTATAACTATTTTGATGAGCAATAACTACTTTTAAAAACAAAATGTTAATTAAAATGTGGTGTTCAAATTTTTGCAAATCTCTTTAATGTCTGACTTAATGGAAAACAGCTGCATCTTCACATCTGGCTCTGCAGCCCACTCTTGTAATATCACACGCCATGTCGCCTCTGGAAAATTACATCCTCTACTCAGAGAATGTGGGAGTGATACATCCTCTACTCATGAGAGCGTGGGAGTGAACAGGGGAAAGAATATCTTAGTATTAGGAAAGTATTGCTGACCTCTCGGAGCCCCTGCAAGGTTTCGGGCACAGGTATGTCCCTGCCTGCCTTATGAGATGCTGGCAGGCATATATCTCGTGTTGTGGGAGTGGCTCTTCCTGCCAGAATGACACTGTGCTGGAATCTGATTTAGTAATCACAAAAATCTTACCAGACTGTCATCGAACAATCCAACACATTAATGAATTTGAATGAGTCATTACAGCTAAAAACACAAATTTCTTTTCAGGGAAGCTGAGTTCGCTGTTCTTTCTCTTGAAAGAAAGAAAGAGAAAGAAAAAGGAAAAGAAAAGAAAGAAAGAAGGAAGGGAAAGGAAAAGACTAAGTATCTTGTTGAGGTCAGGAAAGCATTAGGACTCCTTACCTGACTGACTTTGTCTGCTGGCTTGCTGGTGTAATGGGTGACAAGCTTGTGTGCTCATTCCTTTTACAGCCTGAGAGCAACAAGACACTGATCAAGTAGAAGTGGTGGTCAGACTGCAGGTTAGGCCAGGGAGGGAGGGGTTTACCTCGGGTCACATAGCGACTGATGGGAGAACTGCAATGGAACCCGAAGTGCCTTTATCACAACTCATTCTTGTCCATTTGATTGGGAAACTTAGCTTCTAATAGAAATGGACAAACAGCCTTGAGCTTGGACTTGGCCTGAGCCCCGGTGTGTACATACAAGAATAACTCCCACTTTACATACCAAATAATTGAGGTGTTGAAAGGTGAGGACAAGTCTCCAGGGTCACACAACTTGTAAATACTAGAGTTTTCCTTCAAGCCCCTACTGTCCAATTCTGCACCACACCTGCAGCTTGTGATTCCATGCATGGCCAAGCTACTCTTTTACAAATCTATGGCAGGACACTAACCAGATGCATTTTAAATGTTAATCTTCTTTCAGGTTCTTCAGTTGTGGAGAGATGTCGTATGACCTTGACCCTGAGAGTCAGCACAGGGCTTTTGTAGGATTTGGGATCTGAAATGCCCCATTATCCAGCAGTTTAGAGTACTAAAACCCCACAGATACACCGAAGATTTACTGAAATCCACCTGCATAGAAATTGTAAGATTGGGGCCGGGGAGATAGCTCAGTAAAATAAGCGCTTCCCTGGCAAGTGCAAGGGCCTGAGTTTAATCCTTGGTTCCGCAAACAAACAAACAAACAAAAAAAAAGGAAAGAAATCGTAAGATTTGTTGGATCTTCTCCCTTGTCCTGCCATGAGGCAATTAGAAAGTTATAGAATATATTTCACATGAACAAGCAAAATAATATGGAAGGCTGGCTTAGATCAAAGATCCTCATTTATGATTCAGTGTTACCATTGGTTCTGGTAATTGGGGTACATTTCTAGATTTTAAAATTTGTGTTCTGTGTGAGGAAAACCCATAGTCAGTTCATTTGTGGCCAGTTCATTGCTAATATTTCTGAAACACAGTGAATACAGTCTGTGAATCTCAGCCTCAGAAGCAGTCTCTTTCTGCAGAAATACACATATAAGTAGGCAATGCTTCTGTCTGTAAGATAGACACAGAAATATCAGAATCATAGTGCTTTATAATGAACAATGTTTATGAAGTAATTTGTGAAATGGAAAAGAAATGGAAAGACTGTATTATATACATTCTTTGCAGTAATCAATTAGAGTAATAAATGTTTATGTGGAATCAGCCATGCTGGAGTAGGTGAGATTGTTAAATCCTCCTCCACTGCAGGTACTAAACTCCCCCACTGGATGCTGTAGTTGATGAATTTAAAGCCCCATAAAAGCCTAGACAGGGAGTACACGTGACATGGACATGCTTGCCATTGCTATTCATGAGGGTGAAGATTCAGTTCTATGGGTCGACTACCTATGCCAATGAGAACACTCGACAACATCCTTGGTTCTAACAGCTTGTGGCAGAAGTTGAGAAAACAGCAGTTCAGTGGAAAAATGTGGATAATAAATTAATAATACAGATGATAATATGTATATTAATAATATAGATAATAATAAAGATGGATAATAAATTCCTACCCCCTTCGCTCTCTCAGTGAGGATTTATTTTGCTAAAATGGTGCTTGTGGAATGTGGCATAGAGAACATGCTTCGGGGCTGGCCTAATAGCTCAGCAGACTAAAGCGCCTGCTCAGGCAGAGTGCAAGTGGCCTGGGTTTGATCCCTGACCTGCTGTGCTGGCCCTGATCCTGGGGCATGCTGAGAAGGTCATTGAGACTGGACATGGTGGCACATGCCTATAATCCCAGCAATTGGGAGGCTGAAAACAGGAGAATCACTATGAATCTGATCTATATACTGAGACCCTGTAGACCCTGTCCTTAAAAAAAAAAATGCTCTGTAGAATAAATTTTGATATTGAAATTTGTGGGGGCTTGGAGTTTCTGGGACCCATTCAGGTCTTTTTCTTTTCTTTTCTGCATTGCTAGGGATTAAATCCAGTGCCACACATTGGGCTGAATTCTCCAGCTCTTCCTTTCCCTTCTCTCCCCTCTCCTACCTTCCCTTTTCCCTCTTCTCCCCTTTTCTTTCCTCTCCACTCTACCTTCTCTTTCTTCTTTCTCTTCTTTTCTCACCCACCTTCTGTCTTTCTTTTGAGACAGAGCTGTCCAGGGTGGCCTTGAACCTAGGCTCTCCTTGCCCCAACTTCTTGATTAGATGGCTTTACACATGTGTACTTCTGAGCCTTGCAGTGTTGGGCCCTTTTGGTCCCTGGTGATCACAGTTGTGTGAATCCAAGTGCTGTTTTATACCATTAATGAAATAGCTAGAGTACATGTTAGGCCCAAGCAGCTGCTGCGATGTGTAATTAAATTTCACCTGATCCATATCCATGGACTCTAAAAAGACTTGCATTCCATTCCTCAGACATAGAAGCTCAGCAACCTCCCTTCTATTCATGATAGGAGACTGAGGTGTCAGTCCACCTCCCAGGCATCCAGACCACTAACCAATAGCACATGCTGCAGCACCCTGGAGGGACAACACTAAGGAAGCAGAAGGTGTCAGGAAATTCTCCATCACTTCTCAATGACAGTATTTGTCAAAGGAGCAAATTAGATTCTGGAAAAATGCTAAATTTTCCCAGTGATGGTAGAGCTCAAAAGAACAAGATTACCCAGAAGGCAGTGGGATTACTAAGTATACTGTAGGAAACTCAGTTATAAAACACATTTGGAAATTGAGAGCAAGAACATTGATCAGGAATAAGGGAGAAGAACAAACAACTGTACTGCATTTTTAAAGAAGCATGCACGAGAGCCATTGGTGGTTACCATGCACATTATTTTGGGTCATCAGAGATTGCAAGAGGTTCCTGGGAACCTCACCTATCACATCAAAATCACAGTCATAAGCCAGAGACACATCCCTTTCTGCTTGGCGGGATCTCCCTAAGGCAAATCTAATAATTCACTTCTTTTTTTTTTTTTTTTTTTAACTTTAGGAAGGTGTTTATTTCCCTTAAAATGTTCACCTTATAAAAAAAAATTAAAGGCAAACTGTTTACATTTGTACAATAGATCATCCTTAGTTCCATTAACAACAACGTAAATACAAGCAGTCTATATATCTTGCTGGTGAATTCACATAATACTTTAGTTTCCCATCCTATGACCTTATCTTCTTGTTTTTTGTTTGTTTGTTTTGCTTGGCTTTCCTGTTTTGACCACAGGCACAGGAGTCGAGCAGGGTTGGGGCTGAGAGCAGAGTGGTGTGGCTGTTCCATGCAGTGTTATTGCTTGCCCATGAACTTGGCTCCCGTCACTCCTGACCTGTGAAGATGTGGTGTAAGCCCCTGAGCCTTAGGGCTTGCAATCAGCCTTTCTTGCGCAGGCATTTCACACTGGCACAGATGGGAAATGGGAGCCCAAGTGAACAAATCACCGTGCGACTACAAGATGAGATGGGGAGTGCTGTCCAGTCCATATAAAAAGATACAGCTGGTGTCATCAGGCATCGGGAGCATCTGTGGAGCTGGACCGGACCACTTAACTTCTATCCACCAGAGGCTTTTCCATGCTTACAAGGTGAGGACTAAGCCCCTTGACAAGACAGCAAAGGCTCTCCAAGCTCTAAGCCTTGCTTGCCTGTCTTGCCTGTCTTCCATGTCCTTTGCCTTTGTCTGGAACTTCAGTGGCATCCACTTCCTTGTAGTTTTCTATTGGTAGCAAGCTGTCCCCTTCTCCCAACCTTGGATCTTGCAGAGACTACTGGCTAAGCGATCTCTCTGTCTTTCTGTATCTGCCCTTTATATTTGGAATCCTCAGTGACACTTAGGTCTTCTGAGAAGTCATTTCTGAATGTCCCTGTTCCACAATTTTGGTTTGCTCTTCAAATGCTGGAGGGGCTGCTGGTAGAAAAGGAACCCTTCTGCATTGTTGGTAAGAGCATAGAGTGGTGTCACCACTGTGGAAATCAGTATGGAGATTCCTCAAAAAAACTAGAATTAGAGGTTTCATTTGGCCAGCTATTCCCCTTCTGGATATCTTCTCAGAAGAATTAAAAACATAATACCACATCAATATAAGTACACAATTATAACAGCACAATTTGTAACAGCTAAAGTTTGGAGATAACCCAAATGTCCATCAATTAGAGAGAGAGAGAGAGAGAGAGAGAGAGAGAGAGAGAGAGAGAGAGAGAGCTGTGGAACAATGAGCTTGTAAACTTTGCTCCTCTCATTTGAGGGATACTTCATTATGTTCACTTGAATATCATTTTTCTTTTTGAGTGTTGCTAGATTTAGACTTATCATATGATTTATTTTTTACTTTTTTTTGAGACAGGTTCTCACTAAATTGCCCAGAGTGACCTCAAACTTACCATCTTCCTGTTCCACTACTACATAGCTGGGATCTCAGGGGTGCACTGTCATGCCAGTTTAGAGTTATCACTTTATGGACAGAGGACTGAGAAGTGTGTTTGATCTTATTTCAGAGAATATCCCTAAAAGATTCCTAGGTATGGGAAAATGCCTCCTATTCAAAAATACTTAATTAAAAAATGTAAACAAGTGCTACTGTTGTAGGCAGCTGAATTAGATAGAAATATTATAGGCAGTCAGACAGGGTCAGGCCCTCAAGGAATCAATATGGAAGACTAGGCGATTTTGCAATTGGAAGAGACACAGACACTCCCATATAATAGGCCAGACCTCAAGACAAAAGAGGAAACAAATACAGCTACATTCTTCCCTAGGGATGGGCATCAGGGATTGATATTCTAAGTAGGTATCAATCACTTGAAAGAGCTCAAATGAGTCACTAACCAACCCCCAATAGAAAGAAACCCTGTCCCATATTCATGCCCACTTGCTATGTGACTCACTTCCCCATTTGGTACTGGATTTAGTCAATTTTACCTGAGCAATGGTGCTTGTAATCTCATTGGATGACCACAGTTTTGTCCCACCTTCTGTGCATCTAAGCGAGTTCCCATGTTCTCCTTCTTAGACCCACATGGTTTTACTCTATAAAAGTCCCTGGAAAGACAACTTCCTGGGGACCACCTTCCCCCAACCCCCCTTCAGTTACTGAGACAAATACCCAACACCCAAAATGAAGGAAAGAAAGTTTTTTTTTTGTTTGTTTGTTTGTTTGTTTTTGGTCTCACAGTTACTGGAGCTTTCAGTCCATACTCAGCTGGTTCCAAGGCAGAGCAGCCATGGCAGAAAGCAACATTTCATGGTGTCAGCAAGGAGCAAGAGAGAGCAAAATGGAGGAGTAGCAGCAGCAATGGCGACAGAGAGCAAGTCTGTCTTCCTTAAATTACATTCAGGCGATCTGCCTCAGGCTGGGAGTAGTACTCACATCCATAATCCCAGCAGCACTCGCACCCATAATCCCAGAGGATCATGAGTTAATCACAAACTCTACAAGTCTGCCCCATGATTACATGTGGCTTTGGGGGGACAAATACAAACTATAACACCGCATTACCTCCATGTAGACAGATTTGGTTGGATAAAAGTCTATATTTCAGTAGTGTTACATATATCACATTGCTATCAATCAGATCTCCAAAAGTTTTTAATCTTACAAAATTGGAACTTTATGCTCATTAAACAATAATTCTCCTTTCCCTTCCTCCCCAGCCCCTGGTAACCACTATTGTTGTTTCTATGACTTAGATATAAGTGGACTCAACAGTGTTCTGTGATAGTCTTTTCCTTTAGCATAATATTCTCAGAATGTAGCATTTGCTAGAATTTTCTCCCTTTCTGAGGGGTAATAACATTTTATGTGTCTGTTACACATACATCCATTTGCCTGTCTATGGATATTTAGGCTCCTTCTACATCTTGGATATTGTGAATAATGCGTGGTGAACATGGGCATTAAGATATCTCTTTGAGACTGTGCTTCTGATTCCTTTAGATCTAGCTGGAAGCGGAATGGCTGGATCATATAGGAGTTCTGGATTTGATTTCTTGAAGAGCTCCCATATTATTTCTCCACAGTGATTCTACAATTTTATAATCCTACTGATAGTGTACCAGGCTCCAGTTTCATTCCTGTGGAATTCTTAAGGTTGCCTGTTTGCTTTTAGAGAATCTGGTGATTGAGACAAGAGATGCCATCAAGTTTTAACCTAACTGAAGATTGTGCCTTTTTTCTGGGAGGTTCCACCAGAGTTTGATATCGGTTGCTTTCTTGACAATAGCCATTCCTTCTAGAGTGAGATGTAATCTCAGCTTTATTTTAATTTGTGTTTCTCAAATGATCACTGATGTTGAACTTTTTTTTTTATAATTATTTGCCATTTGTACTTCCTCTGAGAAGAGACTATTCATTTCAGATGCCCATATTTGGATTGGATCTTTAAATTTGGGAGTCTGATTTTTTTTGAGTTCTTTATGTATTCTTGATGGTAGTTCTTTGTCTACACAACAGCTGGCAAATTTATTTTTACCACACTGTGGGTTGCCTCTTCACTCTGTTGGTGGCTTCACTTGCTGTGAGAAAGCTTTTAAATAAGACGAGATCCCACTAGATTCTTTGCTATAGTCCTAGTGTAAATGGAGTATTGTTCATAAAGTCTTTGTCTACGATAGTGTCTTCAGTCTTACCTATTCTATATTCCCTCAGATTTAGGGTTTTGTTTTAATATTTAGATCTTTGATCCATTTCCATTTTAGTTTAGTGCACAGTAAAAGATATGTGTTTAGCTTCAATCTTTGACATGTGGGAAGCCAGTTTTTCCAAAGATTTAAATCCTTTGTTACAGATAAGGTGACAGCACATGTCTGGAGTTGTTTCTGAATCTTCTTTTTTTTAAAATTTTGTTTCTGAATCTTCTGATCTGTTCTATTGATCTTTGGGTCTGTTTTTGTGCCAGCACTTTGCTGTTTTTATAGCAGCTTTGGAATAGAATTTGATTCCAGGGGTTGGGATGCCTCCTGCCTTTCCTTTGTTGCCCCAAATTGTTTTTGCCATTCTAGGTCTCTTCTGGTTTCAAATGAGGTTTGGGATTGCTTTCTGTAATTCTGTGAGATATGCTGTTGGAATCTTTGGTGAGATTGCAATAAAACTGTAAAAATTTTGGAAATACGGCCATTTCCATTAAGTTGCTTCTTTCTACCCAGAAGCAAGGGATATCTCTCCTTTTTCTGGTACCTTCTTCAATGTCCTTTGCGGAACACTGTAGTTTTCAAGGAAAAGGCCTTTTACTTCTTTCCTTAGGTTGATTCCTAGATGTTTCACATTTTGGATGAGATTGTGAAAGGTGTTTTCCTCATTTCTTTCTTAGTGATTTTGTTATTTGTATATACAAAGGCTATTAATATTTGAATATTGACTTTGAACATAGTTGTGCCTACTGAATTTAGTATTAAATCTAGAAGTCTTTTGGTGGAATTTCAGGGGTCTTCTATACAGAGTTTCATGTCATCCACAAATAATGGTAATTTAACTTCTTTAAAAATTTTTTAAAAATTTTTAAATTCATTTTAATGAGAAAAAGATAAAATAGCAATGAAAGTTTCAAAACAGGTCAGTAGGACAGTTAAAATAATACATTGCATATTGTTGTGTTCATAGTAGTTATTCAGAAGACAAGATGTAGACATGATATCTTGTCTAAACAATATTCGTACAAACCTTTCTTCTCAATGAACTAAGAGAAAGTAGCTGAATATCTATCCTAACTATCTTGTGTATACATATATATTTTTTCTTTCTTTTTTCCCCACAACAAAACTGTCCTTTATTTTGCTGAATTCAAGTACCTACAATCTTTGGATTGGCATCAAGTATGAAAAGAAGGTCCTTTAAAGATTTCTCCAAATACGACTTCTCTAACTGCAATGGGACACCCATCTCTGACAAAACAAAACAAAAAAGGGGGATATGTTGGGAGCTGCGGAAGCTAGGAAATTGATCAAATGTGTGTAGGCGGGACTAGGGCTCAGTGCCCAAAGCAAACAACCTATCTTAGTCCTGAGATAAACATCCTGTCTGGTTAAAGTCAGCTATTAGTCGCTAGGCAACCTTGTGCTACATGTTGATAATTTAACTTCTTATTTTCCTAATCTTATTCCATTTATTTTTTCTGTTGTCTAATTGTATTGGCTAATGTTTCTAGAACTATACTGAATAAGAGTAATGACAGTGGACGTTATTGTCTTGTTCCTGATTTAGAGTGAAAATTTTCAGTTTTTGTCTATTTAGTATGATGATGGCTATGGGTTTATCATAAATGGCTTTTTATCATGTTGAGATAAAGACCATCTATGCCAAATTTATGCAGGTTTTTAAAAAATTATGAATAGGTGTTGGACTTTGTCAAATTCTTTTTCTGCATCTGCTGAGATGGTCACATAGATTTTGTCCTTGATTCTGTTGATATGGTGTATTACATTTATTGATTTGCATGCGTTCAAATATCCTTGCATTGCTGGGATGAATCTTACTTGGTCATGGTGAATAATCTTTCTTGATGATTTGTTGCATTTTGTTTGTTAGTATCTTGGTGAGGATTTTTGTATCTATATTCACTAGGCAGGTTAGCCTATAGTTCTCTTCTTTGGTTGGCTCCTTCTCTGGTTTTGGTATCAGGATAATGCTTGCTTCAGGAATGAATTTGGGAGTATTGCTTTGCTTTCAATTTCATTAAAGAGTTTGAGAAGTAGTGGCACTGGGTTGTCTCTAAATTTCTTGGAGAACTCAGCAGTGAATCTGTCAGGGCCAGGGACTTTCCTTTTGGGTAGGTTTTTAATCACATCTTCAATTTTATTGACTAGTATTGATTTATTAAGAATATTTATATCTTCTTGATTCAGCTTTGGTAATTCATATGTACCTAAGAATCTCTCCATTTCTTCTGTGTTTTATATTTTATTAGAATACAGGTCCAGTGGCATAAATGCCTGCCTGGCAAGTGCAAGGTCCTGAGTTGGTTCTCAAAGTACATAGTGATGGTTTTCTGGATTTCAGTAGGATCTGTTGTGATTTGCCCTTTCATTCCTAAATGCATGGATGTGAGTCTTTTCTCTCCTTTTTATTTTTTATTTTTTGATAAGGTTGGCTAAGAGTTTAATAATTTTATTTAATATTTCAAGGAACCAACTCAATTCATCAATTCTTTGTCTTGTTTTCTTAGTCTCAATTGCATTACTTTCTTCTCTGATCTTTGTAATTTCCTCCCTTGTATGAGCCTTGTGCTTGACTTGCTCTTCTTTTTCTAGAAGCTTGAGGTTCAACATTAGTTTGGTTACAAGTTATTGTGATTTTTTTGATATGCAATTCATCACTATAAATTTTTCTCTTAGGCTTGCTTTCATTGCATCCATAAGTTCAGCTATGCAGTATTAGCATTATCTTTTTTTTTTTTTTTTTTTTTGGTACCAGGGATTGAACTCAGGACCTTGTGCTTGCCAGGCAAGCACTTACTCCACTGAGCTATCTTCCCAGACCATAGCATTATACTTTAATTGTAGATACTATTTAACTTCTTTTCTACTTCCACCTGTGACCCATTGGTTGCTCAGGAGGGTGTTATTTAACTTCCACATGTTTATGAAATTCTTGTGGTTTCTTTTGACATTGATTTCCAATTTTATTGCACTGTGGTCTGATAACACATGTGAGATTATTTCAGTTCACTTGTATTTAAGCATATATGTGATCACATTGAGCTAGCATGTGATCTATTTGGGAGACTGTCCCGTGCTCAGCTGAGAAGAATGTGTATTGTGATGTTGTTAGGTGCAACAATCTCCACATCTACAAAGTCCATTTGTTCAAAGGTTTGGTTCAGTTCTGATATTTCATTGTTCTTTTTATGTAATTTGTCTAGTTGTGACAGGGGTTTGAGGTCCTCTTTGCAACTGTATTAGTGCTTGTTTGATTTTTCATGTCTGTTACTATTTGTTTTGGTTGGGTGCACTGGTTTGGAGTGCACATACATGTGTAATTATTTTTTCTTCCTCTTGGACTGCTGCCTTTACAAGGGTTTCATGGCCTTCTTTGTCTCGTAATCAGTGTTGGCTTGGAATCCACTTTTTTATTTTATTTTTTTTTATTTACTTTTCTTTGGTTTTTTTTTGAGACAGGGTCTTGCTATTGTAGTTCAGGCTGGTCTTGAA
>NW_004524620.1:8931858-8937594 GCF_000260255.1 Octodon degus | reverse complement strand
TGTGTGGCCAGCTCAGCCCACCAGGGGGCGGGGCTGGCTGGCATGTGGTGCTGGGGGATTGAACCGCGGTCCCTGTGCTTTGCTAAGCTTGTTTTAAGTAGGTGCTTTAGACCACTGAGCCATCTCTCCAGCCCCTGGAATCCACTTTGTCTGCAACTAGAATAGCTACTCCTGAGCTTTCCAGGCTTCTGCCACACTGAGTAGTTTTCCATCTTTGACTTTCAGTCTACGAATTTCTTTTTGAATTAATTGTGTTTCTTGTCATATCATGTTGTTGTAGTTTGCTTCTTCAGGTATTCTGTTTCTTTGGATTGGTGAATTGAGACCATTAACACTGATGCTCATAACATATGTACTGGCTTATCTTTGCCATGTTATTTTCCTGTTGCTTTTCCCACCCTCTCTGTTTAATTGCTTGCCTTGCCTGGTGGAGTAACTCTGTCGGGGAGTTGTAGTGCTTGTTATCTCTTTCTATAATGTCCTTCAGAATATTTTGGAGTGTTGGTTGGGTGGTCATGAATTTTCAGCGGTGTTCTTTGTTATTGGAATTATCTTATTTTTTCTTCAGTTTTGACAGATAGTTTTGTGGGATACATCGAACTGGGTTGGAGGGTTTTTTTAGGGCTTGGAATAGTTCACTCCAAGATGTCCTTGACTTGAGGGGTTTTGTTGTAAAGCCTGCTGCAATTCTGATGGGCTTGCATTTATAGATGATTTTTTTTTTTTTCTTTAACAGCTTTTAATGTTCTACTTGGGGCTGGGGAGATGGCTCAGTGGAATAAGCGCTTCCCTGGCAAGCGCAAGGGCCTGAGTTCAATCCTTGGTTCTGCCAAAAAAAGAAAAAAAGAAAAAAAAAAAGAATGTTCTACTCTTTTGTTGAATTTCTGGAATCTTGACTATTATATTCCTTGGTATAGTTTTATTTATTTTTTAATTAGGGCTAATCAGAATTATATATGTCTCACTTATCTGATGTCAGGTTCTTTTCCCCTCCTTAGAAGCTTTTTACTATTGCTTCTGTGGACAGGTTTTTTTTTTTTGTTTGTTTGTTTGTTTTTTTATGTTGTTTATACTACTTCTACTTTTCCCCTGATTTTGATTGGTCTTATTTTTCTTTGCATCATCTAGAGTTGCTGGGTTGATTTGTCATGGTCCCATCCTATTTTTAAGAAATCCTTTTTATTATTGCTAATTGCATTTTGTCTTCTCTATCTACTATTCTGTTCTCATAAGGGCCCATCCTGCTACATATACATTCTATGGAATTTTTAATTTCCTGGATATCAGTTTGAATACATTTCATGGACTTCATTTCTTGCCTATGTTGGGCATTCATGATTTCTGTCATTTTCCTAAGCTCCTCTATTTTTTTAAAATCTGTGGACTGGTGAGATATTTCAGTGGACTGAAGTGCCTACTTAGGCAAATTTAGGCAAGCACAGGGATGGAGGTTCGATTGCTGGCACCACATGCACATCATCCCTACCACCAGGGCAGGCTGCCTGGCCAGCGTCTGGGCATAGTGGTGCATGCCCATAATCCCAGCATGGGTTACATGTAGATTTCAGCCTCCTTGGGGAGGAGGGACTTCACTATGAGTCCTCCTGCTTTCAGGAGGATCACCACAAGTCCAAACTGCATAGTGAGACCCTACAACAACCAAATACATTTTAAAAAAAGCAAAATCAACTATGATTAAATTTTAATAAATAAGGGCTGGTCTGATAGTTCAGTGGACTAAAGTGCTTGCTTAGGCAGGCATAGGGACTGGGGTTCAATCCCTGGCATACCATGTCAGCCCTGCCTCTGAGGTGTGCTGAGATGGCGAATGAGATTGGGCCTGGCAAATGACACTGGGCCTGGTGGCATGCGCCTGTAATCCCAGCACTTGGAGGCTGAAAACAGAAGAATCACTATGAGTCCAATCTGTGTAGTGAGACCCTGTAGACTTTGTACTAAATACATAAAAAATGAAATAATTAAAATAACTAAAACTGAGTAACTCACCGGCCACACCAGTCTTCTGTGTCACTGTTCTGTTCCACTGTGCATTACTCTGTGGAGGCCCCTGAAGTCTCCAGTAGTCATGGGTCTGCAGGTCCAAGCCATCCTTTCTATACGGCAAGCCCAGGCTCAAGGAGAAAACATTGCCTGCTGCCTTCCTGTTCTTTGCTGAGGTTGCTCTTAGCTCTCCCTGTGGGTCTTTCTTTAATCCTTCATAGGTCCTGGGGAACCCCTTCCTACCTTCTCTTCCTCACACTGCCATGTTCCAGGGTCTGGATATCAAATCTCAGAGATGGTCTTTCTCTGCTGTTCATCACTCCATCACCTTTCTGGAAGTCCCTGTGGCACATTTTGAGATCAAGCAGCTCCAGCTTTTTCTTATTTTTCAAGACTCTTTGGCAAATTGGGGTTTTCATGGTCCTATATGAATTTCTGGATATTTTTCTAAGAATAGAAGCGAATTACCTAAATGGAATAAAGTCCATTTATAAAATGCCCAGACTTGACATCATTCTTAGTGTTGAAAACCTCAAACTTTTCCTCTAAGATGAGAAACAAAGTAAGCAGGCTTACTCTTACCACTTTACTCAGCATGGCACTGAGAGCGTTAGTCTGAGCAATTAGAGAAGAAAAAAGAAGTTAAGTGTTTCCAAAATGGGAAATAGAAGTAAAACTATCTCCACAAATAACATGATCCTGTATGCAAAAAATTCCAAAGACTCCACCAAAAAACTATTAGCAAAAGTAAACTGATATACTAAAGTTTTACAGCAAAATCAACTTGCCCAAATCAGTTGTGTCCATTCATTGAGAATGAACGACTTAAAAAGGAAATCAACAGAACAGTCCTATTTACAATAGCATCAAGAGGCATAAAATTTAGGAATAAGTTTAACCGAAGAGGCAAAACACTCATACACAGAGAACTACAACATTTTGCTGAAATGAATCAAAGTATACAGATACTAACTGAATGACAGCCCTTGCTTTGTGGATTGTAGCATTTAGTGTTGAGATGTTCATATTACGCAAAGCTATGCACAGGTTCAATGCAATCTCCGTGAAAATCTGACTCTATACATCACTGATGCAAAATCAGTAATTTTTGATCCTAAAATTATAGTCAGCTTATTACTCTCAAGATTTTATTTTTCTCTTATAAGAAGTTAAAGGGTGGTGATGGCAAATCACTGAGGAGGGGCTGCGAGGGGCGGCTGACACTGACACGATCTTCTTTGACAGCAGGAAATCGAGCTGGGCTGCAGGTCACTGTTGAATAAGCAGCACCTTCACCCCATGCGGAAAAGCAATGGGAGCTGCCTGTCACGAGCGCGCCGGAGCTGGCGGCCTGGCCCTGCAGCTCGGGCTGCTAAGGCCGCCTCCTTCGCACCCGCGATGGGGCGCGGTAGGCTTGTCGTGGGCACCCGCGTGCCAGACAGTTGCAGATGGAGACTTTGTGTTTCACCTCTTTTCAGTATCAACAGAACTGAACTCTTTCCAATAATAACTGAACTATTTCCAATAATGACAAAATAAGAATAATTCTAAAAAATAAAGTCTGTGCCTCTAGTTTTGTAATTTGCTGTCTGTACTCAACATCTCTTGGTTCTGGATGATGGTTATTTCAGTTTTTAAAAAAATTACTTGCAAGGAACATCATCATGTACAAGATTCGCTGTACACACACAAGAACTTCAGTATAGATACAGAAACTGAAGTCAGTTTTATGCATTTAGTACGGGGTCTACCGGGTCTCACTGCGTAGATTGGACTCGCAGCGATCCGCCTGTGTTCAGCCTCCCCAGCGCTGGGATTACAAGCGCGCGCCACCACGGCCAGTCTTAATCTCCATCTCAGCGCGCCCGGGGCGGGGCCGGCACCGCCGGCTGGGGATCGAACCCGGCGCTGTGCTCTGCCTAAGCCGGCGCGTTACTCTGCTGAGCTATCTGAGAAAATCCAGTCTTATTGAAACTTTTACTAGAAATTGGCAATTTGAGTACTAAATATAGCTACTCAGAAACTTTCTGGTAAGAATTTGAAGAGCCAAAACTGGCAGGTGAGGTCTTTTCCCCGGTCATCTTTAGCCTAAGGAGACACTGCGGGATTTTAAGGCGGTTTGCCTGTCGAAGGGAATCCCATTTTCAGTTTCTATTTGCCCGCGCTGGTTGCCGGTGAGGTTGTCGAGGCTTTCAGGTACAGCCAGGCATCACTTGCCGAGGGGGAGCGGTTCTAAGACGCCTGAGGTTAGACAACGTCATCACTGTGCGACCATCGCGGGACGTAGCTGCCGGAAGTAGGTGGGCTGTGACGTCATAAGAGACGCAGGCTGACGCGCTGGCGCTGCGCCTGTGGGCACTGGTGACCAAGACGTGACGTTGTCGTCGTGCCGCACGTGTCTGACCGCGCTCACCGCCTTGTGGCCTGTAAGGAACAATCGGCCTTAGGCCGTGTCTCTCTTAGTGATTTACGTCAGTTTCTAAAGGTTCTCTAAAATTATAAATGCAAATATTTCAGTTTACTTTAACTGTGAGTGTGCTCTCCCAGTGTGTTCTCTGGAAAATTGTAGCTAAAATTGTGTAATGCATTTTGCTTGTTAAGGCTTAAGACATTCTTGGTGAGAAGCTGTTGACCCATTATTTGTTCTAAATATTAAAAGCTTCGTTTTTAGATTGATACTCAACCCACCTGTAATTTGATATCTGGTATAAGATAGACTTAATGTTATATGTTCAAGCCTACAGCCAGCTATTCTGCTATCACTTACTAAATTATTTATCATTTTTTCACTGACTTCTATTCTAATTGTTGCTGTATATCAGGTTCCTGTATGTGACAGAACTTCGCCTGAACTTTCTGGTCTCTGCTTTTTTTCTGTCACTATGTCAGTGTCATAATTTCTTGATTACTAAAATCTTTCGATATGTAATGTTGATATTTAGTAAAGTACATTCATCCTTAAGTTTATCTTCTTCAGTTTGCCTTAGCCATCCTTGGGTATTTCTGTCCTACATAAATTTTAAGGATTTTTTTTTTTTTTTCTGCTCCGAAAGCCTTCAGGGCAAGTTTGGCTGGCTTGAGTTGTGGGGCTCGAACCTCAGCAACCTGAGCCTGACTGCTTTGTTGAAGCAGCCACTTAAAGAACTGAGCTACGGGGCAGGCCCCCCCACATAAATTTTAAGAGTAGCTTGTCACATGTGACTTTTGGCATTTGAATTGCTATTGCGTACGAATTTTAATTTAGAGAGAATTAAGATTTATATCATATTGAATCTTCTCATCCAGTTACACATGCTAACCATTTATTTAGCTCTCTTATGCTATTTATCTGTTTTATTTTCTTCATAAAAAGTTTATCTAAATTTAATGAATTTGGATTATTTCCCAGGGTCATTAAAGTTTTGCTATTTTATAAACTTTTTAAGAAGACATACTTAGTAGTAATGAGTTGTTACTGATATATATTGGTGTCTCGGTGTTTTGTAGGTTGACCTTTTGTTCAACCAATTTGCTGAAATATTTTAATAATTCATACAGTGAACTCTTTCGACTATTTTATACAAAGATGTATCTTTTACAAATAATAAAGGGTTTATTTTTTCTTTTCCAATCACCACACCTTACTTTTTCTTAAGTTCTATTGGCTAGGATGGCCTATCCAGTGGACTGTGGATAGGTTGAATTGTGGAGGTTGTGGCAAAATATTCTTGCTAAGGTTAAAAATATTTCTTTTAT
>NW_004524620.1:8930332-8931758 GCF_000260255.1 Octodon degus | reverse complement strand
TTTTTAATAAATTGGTGTTGAATTTTCTGAATGTCGCTTTTCCACATTTACTACTTTGTTAACTTTTTGATTGTATGATATTATACCCAATGCAAGCAGTTTAAAGGAGGAAGTTTGGCTCCTGATTGCAGAAATTTCAGTCCCTGCTGGTTGTCACTATTCCTTTGTTAGGGAAGCGAAATTGAGAGAGGGAGGGCCTGGGGCTGGGGCCCCAATCTCCCTCTCAGGGGTGCAGCCCCAGTGACCTTCCTTTCTCCAACTAGGTCGCACCTCCTAGTGGTTCTACCACCTCCCAGAGGCACTGCAGGCTGGAGACCTAAACCTTGGACACACAGGACTTTGGGGGACACTGCAGATCCAAAATGTAACAGTGAACATTATTTTTGTCTTTAGCATATTAAGCTGCTAGATAATCTAATTTTGACCTGTCCTAGCAATCCTGGGGTAAAAATGAACATTTTTGGTTATAATATATTTTGAAAAATTAAGTTTATTGGTACATTTGAGGTATACATACTGAGGACATCCATAGTAGGGGATCTGTGCCTGTACATTGATTGACATAACTTGATACTTTTTTTCTTTCCCATTTCCCTACCCTCCACTCAACCCCTCTCCCCTCCTATTTACAAAGGCAGTGTTTCCATATGGTCCTTTTTTCCTCAGTTTTTTTCTTTTCCTTTCCTTCCTTTCCCCTGCCCCCTCCCTAGTTCCCTTTTTCATTTGCACATTTTCTTCCTGTTTCACACTATCTATTGTACATTTTGGTCCTTCTTTATACTTTTGGTTTTTCACACCAGAAAACAATGTGGCATTTACATATGCGTGTCTGGTTTATCCATATAATTAGGAATGAAAAAAAAGTGAATTTGCAACAAATCCTGCAGAAATCCAGAAGGTAATCTCTATCTACATTGAGAACTTGTATAGAAAGGAGAATGCAGAAAAAGTGGAGAGATTCTTAAGAACATATGAATTACCAAAGCTGAACCAAGAAGATATAAATATTTTAAATAAATCCGTATCAGTCAGTGAAATCGAAGATATTAACAACTGACCCAGAAGAAAAGCTCTGGTCCTGATGGATTTATGGCTGAATTTTGCAAGAAATTTAAGGAAGCCAGAATGCCACTATTTCTCATATTCTTTAATGAAATTGAAAGGGAAACAATACTCACAAATTCATTCCTGGAAGTAAGCATTATCCTGATACCAAATCCAGAGAAGGAACCAACCAAAAAAGAAAACTAGGACCAGTCTCTCTAATGAACATTGATGTAAAAATGCCTCAACAAGATACTGGCAAACAGAATGCAGCAAATCATCAAGAACATTATACACCATGGCCAAGTTGGATTTATCCCAGAGATTCAAGCATGGAAATCAATAACTATAATAGACCTTATTAACAGAGCCAAGGACAAAA
>NW_004524620.1:8922997-8930232 GCF_000260255.1 Octodon degus | reverse complement strand
TTTTTTTTTTGTGGAACCGAGGATTGAACTCAGGCCCTTGCGCTTGCCAGGCAAGCACTTATTCTACTAAGCTATCTCCCTGGCCCCTGGTCATGTTGATAGATGCACAAAAAGCATTTGACACAGTTTTACACCCATTCATGGTAAAAAGAAAGAAAACCTACAGAAAATTGGAATAGATGGTCTTTATCTCATTCTGATAATGGCCATCTATGAGAAACCCAACAGCTAACATCATACTAAATAGAAAGAAACTGAAAGCTTTCACTCTAAAATCAGGCACAATATCTTTTAAAATGTGTAGCTCAAGTTAATTTGCAAATGTTGTTGAGGATTTTGCACTTCGGTTTCCAAGTGAAGTTAGTCTGTACTGTCCTGATTTCAAGCAGTGCACCTAGTACATCTGCTTCGTTCAGTGGTGGTTTTATTCCCTGGTGCCTGGGAGCCACTCTCTCAGCTCTGAAATCAGTGAGCCGGCCTCCCTTTCCAAACTCTTCTCAAGTTGTATTTCTGGCACATGGAGGTGTTTGTTTTGCTTTTGCTATATTTGTGTCCATGTTTGCCTCGTTAGAGGGTGGGATGCATGGTCTTTCTACTCTGGGCCTGACATTCTTCTGTTACAGGATGGTTTGCCACAGCCATCCAGCTTTATGGGCTCAGGGAATGGCCTCCACCTTCACAGTGCTCCAGACGACACCTCTGTGCTTAGCATCCCTGGCACAGAGCCATGGGTGCATGCCTCACGCTTTTACTTAAGTTGTTGGTGAGCTTTGAGCTGTGCATGTTGCTCTCCAGCAACTCAATAAAAAGCATTCATCTTTACAGTTCAAAAAAGGATTGCCTGTCACTAACACATATCCTTTTATATTTTTCCTATCATTTCCATCAAGGTCAGAAATAACATTATTACTTTAAAATGTGTTTGTTCAGTACCACGTTCAGCAGCACATGCTTTGAGGGGAAGCATTCTTTGCTGTTTCTTTGATTCTTTTAAAAAACCCTGGCTTTGGATGTCAACTTCTTAAAAAAATATTTCACTGAATAAGGTTGACAGTTGTATGATTTCAGTAGACCCTTTTCCATTTGTGCAAGATAAAAGAGAAACATTTATTTGCATAAATATATAAATTTAGATTTCAGGATTTTTTGTACTAAGTCTAGCTGTTCCAGAATATAGAATAGGCACAATTATGCCAAATATAACATATATAATTAATTTTACAAAGACCACATTTACTGCAGATAGCTTTTTTTTTTTTTTAAAAAAAACTTTTTTGATAGTGGGGATTGAACTCCAGACCTTACACTTGCCCAGCAGGAATTTATGCTGCTGAGCTGTCTCCTCAGCCCATTTTAAACTTTTTTAAATTCAGATTTTATTGGGACATTTTAGACAGACGTAATAATCACATTCATCACGTAGAACTCATACCTATACATGATATAATTTGTTTTTTCATTCCCCTACCCTCCCTTCAATCTACTGACGCTATCTTGAAACATGTTACAATCTACATTGAGTTTTTTCTTAGAATACTAAACATATTTTTCCCATGGATCTTATAAATGATTTATTTCTATTTCTAGACAAATCCATGAATATTATTTAGATGGATGATAGAAGAGGCTCATCTGTGCATCCCCCTGTATGTGGCAGTATTTCATTCCAATGTCAAGTAGATCCAAAGCCTTGAATAGAAGCATGTGCAGTAGGCTTTGTTAATTTGCAGATGAGATGTTCAAACCTTGGGCAGTTTTAAAAATCAATTTGAGAAAAAAAAGTCTCTCATGTTGTATTTCTTATCTTGTTATCAGGGCTTTGTTTTGGGCCCTTTCAAGATTAATAGATAATGTGTACTTATGTTTTTAAAAGTGTTTATTTACAAATGGCTTAATGATTTAAGTTTTATTCACTTATTCTTAGGGCAATTGGAATGACTCAAAAGATGATTATTTTAAGGCTTCAGTGATTTTTGAGCAAGAGTTTATATACCTTCTTTACCAAAGTATCCATCCATAAAGCACATTTTTGACACACAAAATATTTTATCTTCTTCTATTCTTTTTCTTACCTTCTCCCTCCCTCTCTTCTTCCTCCCTCTGCTTTCTTTCCTTGTCACATAGTTTTCTTCCTCTTCTTTGCATTTTCCTCTTCCTCTCATAGCTTCTGAGAAAGGGGTGTATGGTAGTGATGTTGTTAGGGAAAAGTACAGTCTTGTTGAATTAGATGTACAGTGCGTTATGTGTTGGTCTACTGGTTATTCTGGCCCCAAGTCTCGAATATAACCTGTTTCCCCAAAGTGAGAAGACATTCCAAGTGCTTTCTTTATGGCTACTTTATAAGTTAGGCGGATGGTGTGCCATTATTATTTTTTTCCTGGTAGAGATGAAGCGCAGAGAAGCGTTTTATTAAATAGTTGTCAAGGAAAGACTTTCACTCAGCCAATGAGCAGAGCAGCTAACTACATCCCTGTTGAAGAGCCCATTCATGACACACTGCAAAGCTGGAGGAGTGTGACTGTATGCAAATAGGATCTGAATAATGGATTTCTTTGTGGAGGTTTCAAAAGAACCAGAAACATATAATGCTTTATAAATAGAGAGCTAAGGTGTTGCTTACAGGAGGCACCCTAGAATCTACACTGTTCTACTTTTTTTTTCCCTTTAAATGCCATAGGTGAAGGCCAAAGGGGCCAATCCCCTTTCCCTGTTGTGAATACTGGGCATCTCCTCTGAATTTGAATACAAAGCTTTGAGGGTGGGGATTTGTTTGAAGTAAAGAAATGCAGGCAAAAGTGTACTGGAGGAGTCTGTGCAAGTTTGTGTGTGGGTATCTGTGCATCATGCAGGCATGTGTGTGTGAGTGTCTGCCCGTGTATGTGCATGCCTGTGAGTGCGTTTGCTGTGTGTGACTGTCTGGTGTGTGTAAGCATGCCTCTGTGTGTGTGTGTGTGTGTGTGTGTGTGTGCACTGCAGTGGGAGAGGCTCTTTCCGCTCAGCCAGTGGCAGAGCAGTTAGAACATCGCTAATAGAAAGGAAGCCGAGAAGAGGCTAGGAAGAGAAACAAGCGTCCTGTTAACAAAAGCTCAGTCTTGTCCCAGAGGACTGACCCACAGAGGGGCAGGGCGAGCAGTGGCTCTCGGCCAGGGAGCTTGGGCTCCCTGCAAATGGTCGCAGGCATCCTGACCATGCCCTTCTCAGGAGGAGTCCTGAAGCTTGGCGCTGGGGAAGTTCTCAAAGCAAAGCCGCGGCAGCCGCTGCAGCAGCCCTGGAGCAGAGCAGCAGATGGAGTGGAGTGTGTGTGTTTGTGAACTTCACTTCTAGGGTTTTTTTTTTTTTTTTCCCCTAATGTGTGGGTTCATGGATTTTTAGTACAAAGAAAGCTCAAACTCAGCTGACCTGAAAGACTGGAATTTCAGCTCTCTTCCTTCCCTGGGATATTTTTCCTCCCCCTTCCTCCCTAAGCCCTTTAAACCAGATTACTGGGTCAGTGACTCATTCAGCTCGCCAGTTCCAAGGTTTCCAGCTCGTTTGGCTTGGAAAGGAAAACCACTACCTGTAAGTATCTGCTTTATGTGATTCCGCTCATCCTGTTCTGTGAGCTGAGTGCCAGAGAGGCTGTTTGCTTGGTGCCTAACACTGAGAAACAATGCAAGAAGTCTGCAGAGGCGGCGCGCAGAAGTTTGATTCTTGTGTTAACTTAGAAGGTAGGCACTTCATCCTGTTCGCCAGCCAAACACCAAAAACGGTGACAAATGTTTCTAATTCTCTTCTGAAGGCATCCCCAATGACCCAGAGTTAGAATGTTTCCTCTCAACTAAGAGAAGTGGAAAAGGGAAGGGATGGAAAAATAACAGAACAGATAATTCAGGGGATAAGAGTGGAGCAATTTGGAAATGATTTCTGGATACTTTTGCTTTAATTTAGTTCCATTTGGATGTGCTCTTCAAAAGCATGTTTCTATATTTTAGGGATGAGGTGTTGGGGAGGCAAAGACATCACCCTGCTCTGAAGTTTTGGTCCGATTTTCAGTTTCCTTACATTAGTAAGATTTGGCCTAAAGACTGGGAGCTGCAGTAAATCATTTCTCACAGTTTTCATCTAGACTGCTAAAAACATTTTTAAGGCACTTGATTTTAGTTTCTTTGTTTTTGTTTTGTTGTACTGATGTGTTGGGCCATGTGTGGAGTGGAGGACAAAGCTTACGAAGAGGGTTTTCAGGGGCTGGCTACTGTTTGGAGGCTGGAAGCCTTGCTGGAGATGTGGCCCTGGTCAGCTCTTCAGGTTTCTGCTGTGGCTCATGATTATCCTTCCAGGCTGTAGTTAAGAGGAGGTGCACCTTAGCTCCACCACTCCTCGAAAGTGCCTGTCCTGCAACTCTGGGAAAATGCTAACTACCATTGCTGCTTTTCTCCACCAGGGGTTCTCAAAATTTAAGGTGGGTAAGAATCTCCAGAGAGCTTGGTAGAAAAGCAGACACCTAGCTCCCACCACTGAAGGATTTTAGACCCAGGGTGGGGCTAGGAATCTGTCCAGGCAAATTTGATACAGGTGACTCCACAATCTGATACAGGTGACACCACATGTAAACATTGCTCTACATTGTCTTTGGCAGTTACATTCTTGTCAAGTATTTGGTTAACACTAAATCTCATATCTAAGTAAGTCTGACCTTGAGTTGATGTTAAACATAATTTACGGACAGCATGGGTTTGCACTCCTGGCTGCCAAACCAGGCCTTTTTATCCAATTTTCCCAACAACCTCACTCTGTTTCCTTGCTTTTTTTTTTTGCTCCAGCTCTGCCTACCTTGTCCAGGAATGAGGGAGTAACTGGCACAGGCACCTCGGTACCCTGTGACCTTGCTGCCAGGGTTGGGCTCTTCAGCCTGTTCTTCTACCTCATGTCTGACCAATGTCTGTCCTGGGCCATTTAAACCCAGAGATCTTCTACTTAATTACTAGCCTTCTGGCACTTCTCAGATCCCAGGGCTAGAGTAGCGGAATTGCTTGGGTTGGTCAGGAGAAATCTCATCCCTAGAAACTGTTTATATGGGGCCAACAAGGATTGGAGGCACAAGGTGTGAAGAAACAGAAGTGGTTTGTCCATCGCTTTGAAAGTCCTCACTTTCCAAAATCTGAAAGCCAAAACTCTGAGCTGACCCAAAATTAAAACACAATGTGGATTTTGAAGCCATTTCCCTTCTTGCTTCTCCTCCTTCCCAGAATTTGGGTTCCCTGCTACAGGACAGGCTCCAGGTTGCTTTCTAAGGACTCTTAAATGAACAACCTGAGCACTGTGGGCAGGGTCTCCTCTCTGTGGCATTTCCAGTCTCAGCTGCTGCCCGCCAATCTTGGAAGAGCTGAACAACCGTTCCAAACTTCACTTCTTCTGTCAGTAAACTGAGGCAGTTTGTGAGTTTGAGTATCTTTCTGGCTCTTATGTCCTGCATTGGTGGAAAGGTTCAGTTTTAAAAATGCAGTCAGAGAATGTAGAATCTGTTTAGTATTTGCTTTGGACCCAAATAGGCCTAATGACTTAGTTTACTATTTTACTTCAAAAATTTAAATTGTACCTAACAAATTTTCTACCTCTCCCAAAGAGTCAAGACCACCCATTTACTGAGCCGACGAATGTCACCTTCTCGGAGGGCACAGCCCTCCTTCCTGAGGGATCCTGTGTCTCCTCAGCAAGGCTGCTTCTCTGCGCCAGCTTGCTTTTTATCTTGTCTGAATCTGATGTTGCCGCTGCTTGGAGAGCTGGGTGGTCTGAACGGGCATGTTAGCTTCCACAGTGCGCAGTTGCAACCTGACCCCTCCATTCAGGGGACTCCCCCGCTTTCCTATCACCAGGTGAGAGGCTCACACAGAGGCCTTGAGGGGCTGGGAAAGACAAAAAGCTAACAGAAAACTCACTCCCTAATGGAAGCTGCCCTGTATTGTATTTTGTCTGTGAAGTAGCTTCTCTTACTGCCAAGACGGGGCTGTATTTAAAAGGGCTCTGAAATTTGGGCGTCAGGGAAGGAGAGACCCATGTGCTTTTCTGACAAATGTATCCTCAAACTGTCTGAACATGCTGTTTGAGAGGGAAGCGATTGATCAAAGTCAGGATTTTTTCCCCTGTGCTGGGGATTGAATCAAGGGACTTGCATAGGGTAGGCAAGAGCTCTACTGCACAGCCACGCCGCTAGCCCTTGGTTAATATTGTAAGGTAACTGTCCCTTACCCCACACTGTTAAGTGTTCACAGGAGAAGACAAAAACAGTTTTGGTTTTTTCCTTATCCTTCTTTATTTTTAGGGGTTTGATGATATTTGGAAATGTGTATTAAAAGATGATGCCCAAATGCTCCTTTGTGTGTCCCCCCAACGCTGCTAGGATGACATTCACTTTTTACCCGTAACTTCATTCTTGAAACTTTCCCATCTGGCTGCAGGGAGACAGGCTGATAAGTGCTCCAGGGCTCAGTGCAGAGGCCGTGCAAGGGCGTCCTCCTGCCCTGGGACCCATCTCTGTGTTCTGTCAAGCGTTATCAGCTGCTCAGAGCTCACAAACACCCCACATACCTCTCTTAAAATAAATGAGCCACATCTTTGTGTCATGAGCTTGAGCTCTATGCCATGGTGTCTTCACTTCAAGGCCTCAACGTGCTGTTAGCAAAAGCCCCCCACAAAAACCAAAAACCACTGAAAACATCTCTTCAGTTTTTGTAAATTGTAGACTACAATCATCATAAAGTTGAGACTACTATATCAGAAAGGATAGAAGTCTCTAGATGAAGATCCATCCCAATATTTTAAAATTCAGGGGCATTTACTGTCAAATCCCTCTCACAGCCCAGATTTATCTTCCTTACTTAAAAGTGATCCTACTGAGAAAGACAACACAGCAACAACACAACAGCAAAGCTTAATTCTGTTTATGTAAACTTTCTCCTCTATAACATGGTGGGAATTTTCTATTTCATTTAATAAACATTAGTGGTTTTTTGTATTTTAGGGAAGGGTCTACAGGGTGTTTAGGGTCTCACTACTAGATCCTACTCGTGATCTGCCTGTTTATAGCCTCCCAAGAGCTGGGATTACAGGCGCGCATGCCACCACACCCAGTCTCAATGGCCATCTCAGTGTGCCCTGGGGGTGGGGCTGGCATAGAAACCTGGGGATCGAACCTCCACCCCCTATGCCTGCTTGCAGGCACTTTAATCCACTGAGCTACTTGGGTGGCCCTAGTGGTT
>NW_004524620.1:8921303-8922842 GCF_000260255.1 Octodon degus | reverse complement strand
GCGGTCCCTGATGCTTTGCCAAGCTTGTTCTAAGTAGGTGCCTTAGACCCCTAGTGGTTGTTTTAAAACTAAAATATAACACTTATACAAGAGCCTGACAAATAAATCAGAGAGGTATAGTAGAAAAAAAGAATGACTTTTAAATACTTTTTAAGTAGGTACTAACCCTGAGCCGCAGTGCCTTTGGTGCTGTGGCATTGTAGGTCCACCTTCTTTGGAAGTAAAATAAGGGTATTAATATTCTCTGACTCTTTGCTCATGGTGAAGTATGTGCAAGTGCTCAATAAATAATTCTTTAGGAGAAGGTGAATATACATGAGAAGTTGGAAAGAAGCAAACACCTGGCAAGTTACCTAATTTATATGGGAAAAGAAAAAAGGCATAGGCAATACATGTTCTTTTAGATCCTTCTTCTTGGGTATAGCAGAACTTGGTACGTAACACACTCCCACAGCCCTGGGCTCTGAGCGACAGCCTAACTCTCACTTGATTCTTTCCCACAGTTTGGGTTGTCTGAAATAGACCCAGGAACTTACAGGCTGTTGAAGTGTCTTCCTGTGGAGATCCAAGGCCTTTGAGACAATCATTCTGCCCTTATTTCTTCTTGACACTCAGAATTTAAGACTTTTGTAGGTATTTCAGGTAAACACCTAGAGGAATGAGTCTTTTTTCCCCCAGATTTTGCTCCATTGTGTCAAGAGGACTCAACTTGAAGGGGAAACATTTGAGTTTGAGCCCCTGGGGTTGTGCCATAGCAAGCCTGCATGCTGTCACTGAGTGGAAAGACACTACTACTCTCCCACCACTCTTTTCTTATAAGCCTGATGTTCATTTTGGGCTCAGGCACTCACTCAACAGGTACTTTCTGAACTTCTCAGGGCAAGACTCCGGAATCAGCCCTAGAGACGCTTGAGTGAGCACAGTAGTAATGATTTTTATCTCCAAGGAGCTTATAGGCCAGGAGAAAAGGCAGATCTAAAAACAAAACAGTTAAAATAAATGATAAAAAGCCTGTAGATATGCAGCATTGCAGCATTCTATGTGGGCTGATAAAACTGGTCTGGGAGGTTGAGATGTGAGAGGCAGGGGTGGAATTCAGCCAGGAAACGAGAAGTAGGCGGAGAGCATGCCGGACCAGTGCAACAGCGCAGATCCGGCAGATCCCACTCCTGAGCCTTGATCACAGGCTGGGGGCAGCCTGCAGGAACATTCTGGAGGGGTGAGAGTGGCAGGAAGCTGGACACCAGGGCTTACAGTGAGAAGCGGCCCTTAGAAAGCACACGATCTGCACTCCTGCCCCTCAACACAAATCCCTGCCCTGCATTTATGCCCTCCAGCCCTTGCTGTTGCTGCAGCACCAGGGGTACTTTGTTCTACAAGTAAGTTGAGATTTCCACACTGTCCTCCTGATTCTGTGCTCTGGAGCCATAGGCTAAAGCTACTTCTAGTACCTGAAATCAGACCTTTTCTTTGTCTCACTTGCTTCCTTTCCTTTCCTTTCCTTTATTTTCTTTTCCTTTCCTTCCTCTCCTTTCCCTT